>NC_081558.1:60093945-60136481 GCF_022355385.1 Mustela nigripes
GGGACACCTGGGTGGCTCAGTTGGTTGGACGACTGCCTTCGGCTCAGGTCATGATTCCAGAGTCCGGGGATCGAGTCCCGCATCGGGCTCCCAGCTGCATGGGGAGTCTGCTTCTCCCTCTGACCTTCTCCTCGCTCATGCTCTCTCTCACTGTCTCTCTCTCTCAAATAAATAAATAAAATCTTAAAAAAAAATAAAAATACACATTTTAAGCCACCACATCATTTATTCTTCCTGCCTATATTTTTATAACATTTCCAGGATTTATTCCTCTTCTTATTTGATTTTTTTTCCTCTGAAAGTATTTTTGGCAACCCTGTGTGGCAAATCTTCTAAGTCTTTTTATGCCTTCATGTTTAAATACCAATTTGGCTGTATATAAACTTCTTTATGAATAAAGGAAAAGGATTTGAAAGCTGGAATTCTGTATCCATCCAAACTGGTATCCAAGGGAACATCACTTTCTGTTCGCATAATGTACTTTCCTGCTAATTAGATTCATTAAGAAGCAAAGCTTAGAGAGTACATGCCACCAAGAGTCCTTGTATGTCTCCAGACAGCCTTAGCTTTTTGTAGATGACTCAATTTTATTTATGTAAAAGTAGACAGTCACAGGCCTAATGCTGGCTATTGATTGGTTTAATCTAATTATTGCTAAAGCTAATATCAAACAGACGGACTCCAGGCTTTATATCAGCTATTCCTGAGATGAGAAAATTCTCCCTGAACCTGGGGAACTTAGGTTGGGTTCATATCAGCAAGGCTGAGTCTTTCCTGAAAACAAAGCCTGGCGGGTGACCAGCCAAAGAGCCACCTGGTGACACTTGGGGATTCCAGCTTCAGGCCATCCTGGATACTTGACCGTAAATCCAGTGACCTCAGACACATTCCTTACTTCATAGTTGTAAATCCCTCATACTCTCTGCTACCCTGACATCTGTGTAAAATGGACAGCAGTTAGTTACCAGCCTCTTAAAGAATCACTGCCCTATTTAAAGTTTCTTTTCATGATGATAAGTCTGATCCTTAAAATATTTGTTCATACACTCAGCAAACATTCAGTAAACACCTTTTAGGTTCTCGCTCCTGTGCTGAAGGTAATGAGACAGGTCCTGTGCTCGAGGAGCTCAGGGTCTGTGAGTTCTTGGCCTCTGATCCCAACCCCCCATGTGGAAGGGTCCCCCAGGGACACCTCCTCTGGATTCTCCACCATCCCTCCCGGAAAGCTCACAAGGGATTCCCAGTCTCTCCAGCTTCCCCCCAGCAAACTGAAATCACCAATACCCTCCAAATGTCTGCATTTCTTCTGCACCTATACACAAACCTTTAGAGAGGAAGAGGAGAAAACAACCTGTGCCTTGACTTACTTCTTTTTTAAAATGTATTTGGGGCCAGGTCTCCTCAGTGAATCTGTATCCATTCACAAGCAAGTGGTAGATATAGTGGGCTGAGAAGCAGTAGGAGCGGGCATACACCTCATCAAACCTGGGGAGCAGCAGTGGGAGCTGAGGAGGAGGTTCCAAACAGATGAGGCAGGCATGTTTGACAACACGTGTTTCAGAACACATTTTAAAGAATCTCATCCTGTAGAATTTCATAATACCATCACCATAAAACAATCCAATTGTATCACATCATAACGAAAATACCCCTCTGCAGTACGGGGTACACTACCTGCTGTCGTAACCATCGTGCCTGTGATCAGAACATTCATCTACAATGCGGGTAGGAGGCAGGTTCCCTTATTACCCCATTTTGTGGATGTTGGGGAAGCACAACAGCATAAAGTCCAAACTTGGAACACACACACACCCACACACAAATGAAATACACTTGGCTCCGCTCACTGTGTTGTACGGGGGATGTTGCCCCTTTCTCTTTAAATACTGACCTGACTCCAACTCTCTGAGCAGAAATCCCAGGTGCTTGAGTTGAAGGCGTTCAGGGAAAAGCTCCCCGAAAGATTGAAAGCACTTGCTGTGTAGTAGAATCCTGCAAAAGCCTGGAAGGGGGTTGCGGAGAAGGAAGTCAGTTCTCAGAACGGGATACATTATGGAGCTTTAGGGGTGGGGAATAAGAAAGTGGGCAAACAGGGCAACAGAAGAGAATCAGAAAGGGGAAAGCTAAATCTTCAAAGGGGGAGAAAGGGAAACTTTTGGTGGTTTTTGCTCTTACCACGAATGCCCCTTTAACTTTTGGCTGATAAACCCCATCAAAGGAACAGTCTTCTTGGTCATGGCAAGCTTGGAAGTCAAACAGGAAAGCCACCTTTTCCCTACACAGTGATGGGTCCCCGGTTCCTTCAAAGGTGATGACGTCATCAGGGTCGTAATTTCCAGGTCTCAGGTCTGCTGTGCACAGGCTGTCAAATATGTAGCCCCCAGTGAGGGTAGTGACATAATTCCGAGGGTAACAGGGGTTGATGATACTGGTTTTGGTGGGAGAATTCTGTGGGTACAAGAGGGAGGTGTCAGAAACCACTCTTCTGTGGAGGGCCAAAGTGTTTCCCTCTTGCAAATCCTTACAATGGCTACCCTCCCATGCCAATAGAGACATGGATGGAAAACATGCCATTTTATGTCAGTGTGCACTTGAAGGCAACTCCAGTGGGGGTGGGTGAACCTGCACTGAGCATAATGCCAGGTCCTCATTCACATTATCTGACCCACCCCTTAAGACAGTCCTGGGAAGCAGGTTTTATGAAATCCATTTGGATGGGAAAACAAGACATGCTTAGATTAACTGATCATTTTAAAAAGATTTTATTTATTTATTTGAGGGGGAGAGAATTGGGGGGGGTCAGAGGTGAAGCAGACTCCCCGCTCAGCGGGGAACCTGATGTGGAACTTGATCCTGAACTCCAGGATCATGACCTGAGCTGAAGGCAGTTGCTCAATCAACTGAGCCACCCAGGTGTCCCCTAGATTAATTGATCATTTTTAATAGAGTATCACCTATCCACCTGAGAAAATAATCCAAAAGGTTACCAATAGGTGTATTATGAAAATTAAGGTTCCCTCCCAACTACTTCTAGCCACCAGATCCCTTCCCTAGAAGTAACCATGATTGCCAAATTTTGTGATTTCCTGCCAGAGATACTTCTTGTATGCATATGCAAATATCTTTTCTTCTCCCTCTTCCTTTTTCTAAAAACAATAAACGGTACTACTCTATCCACAGTTATGCCCCTTGTTTTTCTTACTTTAAAATATACCTTTCTGTCTCAGTCGGTTAAGCCACTGCTTTTAGCTCAGGTCATGATCCCAGGCTCCTGGGATCGAGTTCCACATCGGGATCCTTGCTCAGCAAGGAGCCTGATTCTCTCTCTGCCTCTGCCTACCACTTTGCCTGCTTGTGCTCGCACTCTGACTGAATAAATAAAATCTTTTAAAAATATATATACCTTTTTCATCTTTCCCGTTGTACATATAAAATGGCCTCTTCTTTTAAGAGGCTGCATAGCATTCCACTGTACCAATAAACTACAGAGGAGATTCCTTAGATAAGAAATGTGCATATGAATATTTAGATGGTTTCCAATCATTCTGCCATTATAAACAAGGCTGCAACAAGTATCTTTGTTACATATAAATCTTTGATCGATTTGTAATTTATTTGGTGTAAAGATTGTAGAAGGGAATCTGACTTTATTTCTTTCAAATGACTATCCAATATTTTATGTACTGATGAAAAATCTTATCTTATGCTAAATCCCAAAGCATGTTTGGTTCTATTTATGGACTCCCTTTTCCAGGGAACTGGATTTGAACTCTGTCCAATTTCAAAGCCACTAAGCATCTCCTGTTGTAAAGTCTTGACTTGGACAATACTTATTCTAAGTCTTTCAATTTATTGATGTAGGAAATTGAGATACACAATGAAGTAATGAATTATTTAACAAAGGCCAGTGACAGGACTCCACACATAAGCCTACGGAAGTCCAACACTCATCCAATGTAACTCTAATGACTATCCTCTAGGATGTCTTAATGTGACTGACTCTGTGGAGGCAGAAAAGAGGCTTCTTTCTGCTTCAGTGGTATGAAAAAAATCCATGATTTTCAAAAATTGCTATGTCTACTGTAACATAATAGGGTCACCAGGGTCACACACCAGGGTCACCCTATGGCTGAAATATTGATTTAAGGGGGGGTAGAAATCAGTCAACTGGTTATTTAATTTCCCCCTCCAAATATGACGTACTTATTAAATAGTTAAAATAAAATAAATTGCTTCTGGCTTGGACTGGAGAAGAAGCAAGATAATATCAATTATTTCTGGCTTGGAACATAAAAGCAGCTCAGTAAAGATCATTTCTTTTTTTTTTTTTTTAAGATTTTATTTATTTATTTGAAAGAAAGAGAGCGAGTGTGCATGCAGGCGAGCGTGAAGAGGGGGAGGAGCCGAGAGAGAAGCAGACTCCCTGCTGAGTGTGGAACCAGATGTGGGGCTCTGATTCCAGGACCCTGGGGTCATGGCCTGAGCCGAAAGCAGATGCCTAACTGACTAAGCCACCCAGGTGACCCTAAAGATCATTTCTGTACTCTTTCTGGAGTTTGAACAATTGTGATGTCATTCTTTAAATATAATTTGCCAATGGTCCAAGTTGCTCAGGCCCTCAACATTCAACAAATCTCCCGTGAACTTAGTGTGTGCATGGCACTGGTACTAAAGGGTTAACCATTAGAACTGAGGGCAAAAAAGTCCACTGGTAAACTGCAGCATAACTTGGTCTTAGAATACATCCCATCAAAAGTGGAAAAATAGTGATAGGAACTATCCTCAACAGTGATGGAAACTATTAAAAGAACACACCAGGAAACTAATTTAAAAGGAAGGTACAGGACCAATAATGAAAACTACATTTTATTGGAAGATACAAACCAAGGATAAATAAATGGAAGGATATTTTATAATTCTATTTGGGGATTCATAATATCATCGATTAGCTAACTTTTTACCATATTCATTTTCAGTCAATGCAACTACCATCATAATTTCAATGAACAAAAACTTCCTGTTACTGCTTAAAATGATTTTGAAGTTCAGAATTAATGTCTGAGACTAAAAAAACAAACCACTGCAACTAGAATAATTGGCTCAAGAATGGAGAAATGGATGAACTGAACAGGAAATCTAGAAACAGATCTTCCTTATCCAAGGACTTATTAGTGGGATGTCTCAGAACCCCTGAAATTATCAGGTTGCAAAAAGTCATTACAACTTTGTTGGTGAGAGTCTTTTTTTTTTTAAGATTTTATTTATTTATTTGACAGAAAGAGAGGTCACAAGTAGGCAGAGAGGCAGGCAGTGGGTGGGAGGTGCCGAGCAGAGAGCCTGATGTAGGCCTCAATCCCAGGACCCTGAGACCATGACCCACCAAGACGCCCAAGGTGGTTTTTTAATTTTGTTGGAAGATTGCCTATTTGTCCAATTATATAAAAAATACACCTATCCTTCGATTTTATCCCACGGAAGCAAAATCATCAGTTCATAAGGTTATATGCACAAGAGGCTTTACTGGCCTATTATTGCTGCAGCGAAACAGGACATAGCCCGGTGTCCATCAGGATAGGCATGGTTGACAAACTGTGAAATACTAACGGGTAAAGAAAATAAGTTATCTATCAATCTGGAAAGTCAAGAGCACGACGTTATCAATCTGTGAACAGTGAAGACATTTAGTGAATTGGGTTGGAATGAGATTCTTTCATTTTTTGCTTTAATACTTTTTTGCATAGTTTGACATTTTTACAATAAAAATACCAAAACGACTTTATAACAAAAAGATTAGTCCTTTATAACAAAAGGACTAATACAATTTTTCTTTTTAAATAATAGTACTTGGAATATTATGTATCTATAAAAATAATAATTTCAAAGGATATTGAACAACATAGGAAATTGCTCATGGTATATTTAGATAAAAGAAATACTAGGTTAGGTAAAAGGAAAAGCTGGATATAAAACTATATATACCATATGAAGCCAAATTTGTAAATAGACATACTCGTGCACGAAAAAGGAGCTGGAAGAAAATGCAATAGTATGTTTAAGGTGGTTAATTCTAGGGTTTTTTGTTTTATTATTTATATTTTTTGTGTTTGCTTTTTCTAAATTTTTTCATTCGACATGTCTTACTTTAAAAACAAAAGAGGAAAGCCTGAGTGGCTCAGTGGGTTAAGCCTTTGCCTTCAGCTCAGGTCATGATCTCAGGGTCCTAGGATCGAGCCCTACATTGGGCTTTCTGCTCAGCAGGGAGCCTGCTCCCCCCTCCCCACCCCGCCTACTGCTCTGCCTACTTGTGATCTCTCTGTCAAATAAATAAATAAAATCTTTAAAAAAAGAAAGAAAGAAAGAAAGAACTTCCTTAAAGAGGGGAGGCAGGATAGTTAATACATGTCCCTAGCGTCCAACGGGCTGTCCGAGGCTCCAGTGCTGGGCCAACTGGAGGATTGTTCATATAAAGACAGTTTGCAAGGGTTTTATTAATTCTCACCACACTGCGACAGGTAAGGAAACCAGACCCAGACTGGCAGGATTTACTCAGGCAGTAACGTTCATGATGTAGTCATCTTTGTGAACCTTCTAAGTCGGGGCCTGGTAACACTTACTTGGCACATGAAAGTATTGGTCAGGCAAGTCTGGGCATGCAATTGTGGGCGATCCTCAGCACACCCGGATCCTTCCCCTCACCTGAGTCAGAAGGCTTTGAGGGCGGAACCACCCTCTCAGGCATCCAGAGATTACCAGGCAAGTTGGAGAGCTGCCTCCATCCCTGTGAGCTGACTGGCCACAGTAGAGGCTGGGGTCTCCCACCTCTGTGCCCAGGCCTGGGTTCACACCTACGTTCTCAAACCCAAGTGGGACCTCAGACAGGTGTAGTATTCACTTCTGTATTATAGATTCTTGGATAATCGCTCTTTAATAATCATTATAAAAATAAAAACCACACACACAAACATTCCTCAGGGCCAGCCAAATTTAGGAAGTGAGCTTCTCTGACCTTCACTCACCCTGGGAAAAGGATGATTTCACCTGCTCCCTTTCTCCTGTTTCAAGTTCAGAGGAGACCCTGCCCTCCACCCTTGTCAGGACTAGAGCTGGAGGGAGGGGCATTAAGCATTGCTAGAAATAAAAGGAGATGGAGAAAAGAGGTGTTTCCAGAACTTCTGCCCTGGAAAGAAGCATGCTGGCTGAAATATGTTAGTGAGAAAGCAAGAGGAATGGTGGTTATGGAGACCTTGCTAGGGAGGCTTGATGGGGTTCCCTGTGGGGTTTGGTTTGGCCAAGTGGAGGTGGTCTAAGTCTGGGGTGGGCATTGGGTCTGTTGAGCCCCAAGTGCTGCCTTCAGGGTCCCCCACTCTGTCATTCCCAGGCAGTGCTCAGTCTCTCCCAACAATGCCCACCACATGCATGTATACTGAGGCTCCGACCTTTCCTGGGAGGTTCAAGGAGAAGCTCTGGGGAGCAGACCAGATCTGGAGGGTGAATTCTCACACCCAGCCCTGCATGACAACCTGGTAAATGAAGTAGTCTGAAGATGTCAGTTTTGCTGATGGCACTTTGGTGAGCCAGACCATTTCCCCCCGCAGGTTAGGGGCTGGGAGAACACCACTTCCTTTCTTAATTGCCAAAGTGGGTGGGAGGGGTGGGGGTTAACCTATGGTGCTGTGCCCACTATGTTCACAGGCTGACCCAGCCCTTGTCCCCTGCCCCTGGGTCCCACCGAACGCCAGGATCTGTAGCCTCTGGTTGTTCTCTTGCCCCTCTAGGTGGTCAAAGTCCCTTTCCTTCATCTTTCATTTTCCTTTCTCAGCCATGCATGTCTGAGATGGAGGTCACCTGATCACTGGAGTTTGGGGTCTTGAGTCTCATCCATGGGGCCTGTGCTTGCTGACACACACCACACTAACACTGAGTTTAACTTAGTGGCAGCCTTCCAGCAGATGGCTGAACTAGCCATCTGGGACGTGGAGCACTTACCATGTGAGCTACTGACCAATGTGATGCAATTCTGTTACTCAAAATCCCACCGTATAAAGGGCATCAAACCTGCCTAATATAGGCCCTTCTAAAAGGAGGCTGAGCCCCGGGAAGGCTCGGTCCTCTCCCCTGTCAGCAAGTATTTCTCTTGGGACCACTTTTATTATTTGCTCCGCACTCAGGGGAGTTGCAAAATTCCCAGGCTTATTTAGCTATTGGTTTAAAACAGTCTGTGTCCTTAAAGGGATCCCAGGTCTTGAGTCATTTACAAAACATCTGGTGCCCTGGAATTCCCCTAGATCTAAGATTCAAGTTCACTGGAAGTGGTCAATACAACAGAGAGAGAGAGAGCTTGGACCCCCACGAGTAAACTGGAACATGCTCTCGTTTCTATCCACATTCTAACTGGAGTGGAAAGGACAGGCCCCAGAAGCCAAGGCCCCCTCCCCTCAAGACCCCCCACCTCCGCGCCCCGGCTCAGGTACCTGATGGAGTATTGCCAGAAACCTCTTCTCAGCCTCGTTCCGGCCATAGCACTGGAAGCTATGCGTGTAGAGCGTGTACACATAGCCGTACAGCGACACTTTCATGATGTGGCTCGTGTTCAACCCTACATTCTCTCCAGCTGCAAAGGATATTTGGGTGGAGGCGCCACCTAAATCCAGGGCACCCGTGGTCTCCACTCCATTTGGATGCACCCACATATGCCACAGGTTCTTCTGCACAGTGGGAAAAGGAAGCAAGAGAAAAGTTGAGAGGCACTATCTTTGTCTGCCCAAGGCTCTCCATCCAAGACCCTTCTCTTATTGCTAAGAACCATGACATGGGGAACATCTGGGGGCCAAATCTCTCCTTTATTTCAAGGGTGGTGAACTCAAATGCTTTCAGAGGCTGGGCAGGCAACAGAAATGAGTGAAGATTAGGTGTAGATAATTGAGAAATGGTGGGGACTGTGGCAAATTGGGGACTACATGAGCTACACTCTGTTCCAGTTGTCATGCGGAATGTGAGTCCACTGTAACCAGTGCTTCCAAATTTTAGGGGTGTGTGGGGCTCAGGGCAAGCTAAAAATGTGGTTTTTATATGAAATTTCCAACTATTACTTGTTGGCAATTAATTAAAATTTAAGAGTATATCTGAAGGGAACAAACGAGGCCTTGGGCTGGATATGGTTTATGCCCTCTGTAACATGGTGATTATCTCTTGGAGTTGGCTTTCCTTTGAACAGGGGCAGGGCATGTGGAGTCTGCAGTGAATGGACCTGGGGACACAGGGTGACTTGGGAAGTCTGAGGTCTCCAGAAATTACAGAGGGCTGTGAAGTTTTGGGAAGGGTCATTCTCCAGTTACTTTTCAAAAGACCCATAGGCTTTAGATTTAGATCCTTCCCACCTCCAATTTCTTATTAACTAGTGAAGTGAGGATATTCCCTCTCCTGTGTGCTTTGGTCCTGCTTATGATGCAATGTTTCTGCCCCAGCCAAATGTGTCTTTTCTTAGCTATTGTCTCATAGGTGTTTCCTTAATGCATTATGTGATAGCGTTGACACAGGACAGA
Source organism: Mustela nigripes (assembly GCF_022355385.1). NCBI lineage: Eukaryota > Metazoa > Chordata > Mammalia > Carnivora > Mustelidae > Mustela > Mustela nigripes. The sequence continues at coordinate 60,103,488 of NC_081558.1, forward strand.
TGCCCCTGTCAGCATGCACCTCTGCTTTAAGTGACCACCCACAGGGGATAAGATAAAGAGCAAGATTAAAAACCATGCATTTGTTTTCACACACCTCCAGGAAATTTCCCATTAAATAGTTGGCTGTAATCCATCCATATATCCCTTCCTCTTCCCCAGAAATGATTTGAGCACCCCTAAAATCAAAGGGCTGGGACTTGAAGTAGTTTTGGATGCTTGCAAGGACTTCATTAGCTGCTGTTTCATTTTGTAACCTATGCAAGGCACAGAACACAAAAGGCTGAGTGCCTGGACAAGAGAGTCTTAAAGTCACCTCACTCAGGTGAAAAGGTAAACCTCCCCACCCGTCTGCTGGCAGGGACGATTCTCCAGACGTGTGCAAAAATGGCAACCCTTTTGCAAGTTGAAGGCTCCTAGGCAACGGTGAAGGCAGATACACTTGTTACCTGTCAAACTATCAGAAAAACAGCATCAAGTAAAAATACCCCTTGTCCTCTCCTCCCTCACCGGTGCCCACCCCATTCTCTAACAACCAGTTAACCAAAAGAGCCTTCTGCTTAACCACCATTGCTTTGTCTCAGATCAGCACCGGAAAGGGGACTGGTGAAGCCATAGGGGTGGCATAATAATCTCCTGGGGGCACCACATAAAGGAGCCCTCAGCAGTCCAGAAGGAAGGGAAATCTGAGGAGGAGGGGGGGAGGAAGAAGATTGAGTTTCCAGCAGTCCTTGCTTTGCTCCTGGGGAGGGCTTCATCATGATGGGTGTGATGGCCATCATGGTTGTAACTGGATTGAAATCCATCAGTGTGCTGATCCACAGTAGAGTGGCAACACAGCATTCCTATGTCACCTAATGATGTAACATTGTAACATTCATTTGCTGCCATTTTACCTTATAGAAAAAGATTCACTTGGGAGATTATTTTCCCTTTCATTAGTGGGTTAAGAAAGCCAGGGGTACCAGTTCACTCTTGGCTCAAGAAGAACGAACCATGTCACAACCAGAGGGTCATGCTAATTCTGGAGCAAATTATCACTGCTCAGAAAATAATTCGAGAGTTTTCCTAGTTTTATCAGCTTCCATCCCAGAGGATTCTCGTTATTTCTTTTTTTACATTTGACTTTTCTAGCAATTAAAATGTCAGCCAGCTCCTTAGAAGGAATGGATCACCATCAGAAAGTTTACAAGGAAGAGATAATATTTAATTTATTAAAATGAGACATTCACTGTGTTCCCAAGTGGTGCACTTCCTAGTCCATGGTTTTTGTCATGAGCTGTAAATCAAAAAGTCTTTTACTTATTCCTCACTGGGAGGACTGAGAGAAAAAGCAATTAAGAAAAAGTTGGGTGCTTTGTCTGCATAAGAAAGAAAAGGCAGAAGGAAAGAATTTCTATATCATTTCTATTTCAGGTAAACACAATCATTTTGAAACACCCTGCAGATTCCAAGAGGGAGCAAAGAAATCCAACTTTCTCCCACGTTCTGCTTGGTCAACCAGGACATAGGAATAGAAACAAGGAGAGAAAAACCACAAGGAAAAGGCCCAATCCAACTGAGGGCGCTCCCTGATTTCTTTTTTTTTAAAGATTTATTTATTTGACAGACAGAGATCACAAGTAGGCAGAGAGGCAGGCAGAGAGAGAGGAGGAAGCAGGCTCCCTGCTGGGCAGAGAGCCTGATGCGGGGCTCGATCCCAGGACCCTGAGACCATGACCTGAGCTGAAGGCAGAGGCTTAACCCACTGAGCCACCCAGGCGCCCCACTCCCTGATTTCTTTTAATGATCATGTTGAAGTGGTTCTGTTTGTTTGTTCCTGTGTATCTTCCTCATGCCCACACATATAATTTTATGTTACTGGCACTGTAGACAAAGTGGCTTTGAGGCAGGATGAGTGTCATCTTTGGGGACTAAAGCCTTATTTTCAAAGTTTGGAGCAGCCTCTACCTTCGGTAGATTTAAATTTGATGTTTTAAAAACTATTTTTCTTTTATTTCAAGGTCAAGGAAATACAAAAATAGAAGAAAAAAAAAAGAGAACGGGCTCTCAAAGACAGTGCAACTGGGCTGAAAGTTTGCAAATTTAGAAGGATCTTCTCAGTTGAGTGAACTGAGCTCTTTGTTTCCTAATAGCTCTAAAGACTTTGACTGGGGTGAAGTGCAGAAATTCCACTGTTTTCCAGCAGATTCCTGTGGCATTGTTTACATGGGTAGAAGCCACATAAATATGGGCTGCACTCAATGCAGCAGGCTGCACACAGGTATCAAAAGACCAGGCATGAAAAACAATTTTCACTTTTCTAAAGAATTAGAGGTACACCCCATGAGAGTCCATATTACCTTCCTTTCTTCCAGAGTTATCAGGAAAATCACCAACGGGGAAGGGAATCCATTTTAGAATGATTTCTTTCTGGGTATTAAAATAAAGCCTGAAAATTTCCTAGCTTTTGAAGCCTACATTTATGGCAGAATATGGGCTTCTTTCTTTTGGATTTGTTCCCAGAAATACAGTTACATTCTTGGCAGGGTTCAACACATTCTTGGCTATTTTGATCAGATGGGCTCCTTGAGGCCATTCCAGCCCTTACCTCAGCAAGCGCATCCCAGCCGTGGCCCCCAGGTAAATGCAGGTGGATCTATGGAGGTGGGCTGGAATCTGTCTCTTGACTTTTTGCATGCAATCCTCAAAGGCTTTGGGGACATCTTGGGGGTTTTTCCCATAGCTGGAGATCCCAGAGCCTGAAGAGCAAGCAGTCAGCACTTCTTAGCATTCCCAGGAACTAATAAGAGCTGTACAACTTCCGAATAGAAAACAAATCAGCTTTGGAAATTAATGGCTTTGAGTACGGGGGGTTGAACAACAGGTGGATACGTTAAGTCCCATGTGGTCACACTGATGACTCAACTCCCAAAATATGGAAGGGAAAAACTACAAAACTAAAGGTATAAATAAAACTCAGGAGAAGAGTATAAGGAACCCCACTGCACCCATCTCCCAGCTTCCACAAGGATCAACTCTTGTTTCATCTCTCTCTGCCCACAGAGCAAACTGCAGATACGGTATCCTTTCATTCTCTAAACACTTCAGTATGTTTCACTAACAGACAAAATTTCTTTTTGTTGCTGTTGTTCAGAAATAATCCATCTTATTGGCCTTTTGCTTCTCTAGTCTCCTTTCGCACTACTTGCCTCTGGCAAGCTCACTTGTTTTTTATTTCGTTTTGTTTATGAAAGATTTTATTTTTAAGGAATCTCTACCCGCAATGTGGGGCCTGAACCCACAACCCTGAGATCAAGAGTCACACACTCCACTGACTGAGCCAGCCAGGAGCTCTGGGAAGTTCATTTCTTGACAGAACTTGCACCAAATAGATTTAGAGACATAGTCAAGGTGGAATAGGAAAAAGGAAACAAAAATTCAAACCTATGTCCCATGTGTTCAAACATGGGAAGTGTTTAGAATAAAGGAATCTTGTCCTCAGGATACATTTTTGTATACCTATATATAATTTAACAAGATGTCATCCTACCCCAAAGTAACATACCTAGAGAGACATATAACCCAGACAAACCCATGACGGAGTTCCTCAGTTAGGTCAGAAATCTCCATGAAGCTGAAATGAATGGTCGCAGAAAGAACTGAAAGTAGAGTTACGCAAGATTTCTTTTTTAAAGAATTATAACCACTGCCCATAAAAATTAAAAAGAATCCTTTAACAGAACCAAATTCTAGTGAAGGTGCACATTTTCTCCATATACCCCCCCCTAGATCCCCCCCACCTCTTTCTGTCCAACCAGTTTGTTTGAATTAGAGTCCAAATCAACTCCATCCATTGCAGTTGGTTGGTATGTTTCTTAATTCTCTCTTATCCAGGAGTTCCATCCTCCCTTTTTATTTTTCCCTTGAGATTAAAAGAAAAATTTCCTTGCAATTTCATTTGTCTTATGGAGTTTTCCACAGGCTAGAATTTGCTGACTACATCCCAATAGTTCATGTAACATGCTGTTGAGTTCTGGCTTTTCCTATAAATTGGTAATCAAATGCAGAGGCTCTGTCAGATTCAGGTTTGGACTTTTTCAGAAGCAGTAATTTATAGGGATTAGTGTGCACTTCCAGCCTGAGGCACACACATCTGGCTACTTCTCTTTGTGCTGTGAGCAGGCTTCAGAGATCATTGCTTGGACTCGTTAGCCCAGTAGGGTTTATGAAATGGTGATGTTTTACTTCCATCTTTCTTGCTTCACTTATTACCCAAATACTTTCCTAAGAGGAAAACTTCTTTCTGGTCAACTATTTGGTAACCCTACGGTACAGTTTGTACAGGAAAGGCAGGATAAGTGTTTGAATCTTTCTCCTTCATCAGCTTAAGAAATAGGGATTGCATGTCCCTTATCCTCCTAATTTATCCAATGAAGGATTTTGTTTGTTGTATATCTTTAGGAACATACGAATTTGAAGATATATTTGATGTGTTTCAATTCATTGCTGTTATTCTTATTAATGGTCCCATTGTTGGCCAGTGGAGTTCTCTTCAACATGAGCCCTGAGTCCTTTAGATATGGTCCCAGAAAACTTTGAGTCTCTGCTCTCTGATATTAGTTGTGTGATCTTATACACTTCTTGCCCCAGCTCAGGAATTAGCCATTTCTCCAAGGAGTCCTGGCTTTTTTTTTTTTTTTTTTTTTTTTAGTATGGTATTTAGTGTCTGAAATTTGGAAGCCTTTGCAAGACTTTCCAGAGGACAGACCAAGGAAAGACTTTGTTTAAGGACAAAATGCACCATGAATTCTTATTGGTACTTCTACTTTAAAACTACAGGTTTTTACTTACGTTGATCTTGACCTTCTTTCTCTGATGCTCAAAATCCTGCTTCCCAGCAACTCCAATTGAATAGCTCACTTGCTTTCTTTCACAACCCACGCACAACGATCTTAGTACGAAAATACCAGCACTACCACCAACTGTATGGTTATTGAAAAGAAACTTAAGATTTTTTTGAAGTTCTTTTTGTCTTTAGGGTATATCCTATTAGGCATTATGGACCCTATGTACAGCATCCATGAATAAAATTTTCTTGAAACACATATACGTGTACATGCTCATTTGTCTGCACATTGTATGTGGCTGCTTTTGCACTAATGTGACAGAGCTGAATGGTCTGACGGAGACCATATGGCCAACAGGTAACAAATACTTATCATCTAGCTCTTCACAGAAAAAGTTTGCTGTTCCTGGAGTTAGATGATTTATGGGCATCTCCAGCTTAATCTGTGCAAAACCAAATTCTTTAATCACTGCTATGCCCCCAACTGATCCACCTCCAGTGCTCGCCTCTCAGGAAGTGGTACCATCATGCATGCAGTTGCTCAGATCAGACCTGGTGCTCAGGCATCACCAACTTAGACGTCGCACATTGAATCTTTCATAAAACCGTGTTGGCTCTATTTTCAAAACAGCTCTCAAATCTGAGCACTTAGTCTCTCCTTCCCCAGAACTGTTCTAGATCAGAATTTCTCAATCTTGGTACCACTGACATTTGGGGCCACATAATTCTTTTTTGTGGGGCCATCCTGCGCATTGCACAATGTTTAGTCTTGGTCTCTATCACTAGATGCCAGCAGTACCACCAACCCCAGTAGTAACAATCAAAAATGTCCCCAGACATTGTTAAATGTTCCCTGGGAAGCCAAGTTGCCCAACACTGAAAAGCACAGTCTCAGTCAGACCACCATAATGCCATAAGTTTATGACATCATTATGTGCACTGTTCTAATAGCCCTGGTTTCCCTGCTTCTGATCACAGCTTGTGACTACATGTTCCACATCCAGAGTGCTCTATTAAAAGTGTAAGTCATATCCATGTTAGTTCCTTAACCAGAATCTCCTGATGACTTCCCAGGATACTCTGAAGAAAATGCATCTGAGTACAAGTCAAACCTCTCGCTGCTCTCAAGGCCCTCTCTGAGCTGGCCTTGACCATGGCGCTGGCCTCACCACTCACCTTTCCTCCTCATACTCTTTCTGCTCCAGTCACACTGGTCCCTTTGGCTTTCCTAGAAAATGCTGAGCAGCTTCCTTCCCCAACCTTTCTGTTCGCCAAGCCCCCTGCTTGGCACGTTCTTCCTTCAAAAACGTGTATGACTTGGGGCGCCTGGGTGGCTCAGTGGGTTAAGCCACTGCCTTCGGCTCAGGTCATGATTTGAGGGTCCTGGGATCGAGTCCCGCATCGGGCTCTCTGCTCGGCAGGGAGCCTGCTTCCCTCTCTCTCTCTCTCTCTGCCTCCCTATCCATCTACTTGTGATTTCTCTCTGTCAAATAAATAAATAAAATCTTAAAAAAAAAAAAGTGTATGACTCACACTCTCACTTTTGCCTCTGCTTAACTATCCCCTCCCAACAGAGCATGATCATTCTCTGTCTACCTACCTCACCTGATTTCTCTTCATAGCACTTCTCCCTGACATGTTATATATGCTTTTATGATCTATCTCCTTGATTCGAATGTGAGTTCCGCAATAGTAGTGACTTCATATATTTCACTTTAGAATCCCCAGTGTCGAGAACAGTTGCCAGCAAACAGTTGATACTCAATACATATTTATTGAATAAATGAATAAATGAATCAGTCAGTCAATGAGATTTTCAAACCAGCGTGCACGTCTATACTAAGGGGATCATGTAGTCTGATCTGATCTGCCAGAGCAGTCTCTGGAAAGGGACTGGTTGGGGGCCTTGCTGGAATGTCAAAACTTGGGATATCTGAGCATGTCACCTGAAACCTATTTGCATAAGGTCCCATAAGCTTCTTTAGAAGAGACAAAATTGGGGTAATAGGCTCACAGGATCCTAGGATTCACATCCCCAAGAAGGGAGGGTTGAAATCACTCTTTCAATGTGGAGAAAGGGCTGACAGATGACTAAAACTTACTCGAGGTGGGACAGAAGCAGAAGATAGGTACCCAAGCAAAGGATGCTTTCAACACCATAGTGGTCTGGACCCCAGTGAAACTCTACAAGGTATTTCAATGGAGGAGATGGTTACATTTAAGCTCTAGTGGAGTTAAAGATCTTTAACCACCAGTGTTTGAAGGGAACACATGAAAGTTTTGTGGGAGGAGGCAGCAGCAGCCTTGAGCACCACACACCATCTAAGAGATGAGAGGCATGGAGAGGCCCATTGCCCTCCAGGGAATGGCTTTACAACATGCAGCTTTGGACACCAGCCTGGGGACTGGCACCCAAGGCAGCACTCAGCAACTCAGGAAAACAGCATAACTGAGGACTGATGATACACACCAAGGCCCCTCCACCCCCATCAAGAAAGAAATTTCCAAGAGCCTGGGTATCTGGGAAAGACTACTGGGCAAGCAAGCATTCATCACCCCCTCAGACTAGCCAAGGCAGGGGAATCCTGGGAAATTTGCAACTGGGAAACCAGAAACCCAAATTATCCCTGGAGAAGCCACGTGTCTTCAAGGGGACAACACTTGCCAAACTTTAACTCTGTATTTTGAGCTTTAGTTTGTGGTCTTCTGGTCATCTGAATATATATATGGATCCCTGAGGCTACTGCAATCAAAGGGAAGACCCATTTCTGGATACGGTGTGGGCTCCATGACCCTGCCCTCCCCTAAATCACATCCAGGGTGGCCAAGGGCCCCCTCCCCTGACAGACTGCCTGTGTCCTTCAATGAAGGTCACATCTCACCCTAACCAGGACTGACTTGGCTGAACTGTTCTCTGGGTCTAAAGAAAGATCTGGGACAGACTAACTTCTTGGCAAGAATATCCACCAGGAGCTCTAAAGTATGCTGCCCCTTGAATAATAATAGCTAACACCTAATTGAGTGCTTACTGTATGCCACACATTTGCCACCTGCTTTATGTATATTATGTCACTGATTCTTCAAGTGATTCCTATGGGATGGTGTTACTATTCATTATGCTTATTTTATAGATGAAGTGGTCAAGACACAGAGAGGTTAGAAACATCCCCAGAGCTCACACAGGAGGGGTGATGTGAGGTATTAATTATTATCCTTTCTTGAAGTGGCTGGTTTCACCTTTCTAAATGAGTATCCTGCTGCCTTCTTTCATGACTGAAGGTAAGGAAATGACTCAGAAGTTAGGACAACAGAGATGGAATCTCTCACTGAGCTTTGGGCAAGACCTGTGTCTTGTGGATAACAATGCAAACAGTATTCAGAAGACATCTAAGTCCCCTGTGGTGTGGAGCCCGGAGAGACACCAAGCAGATGCCCTTTCCAATAAAGACTAGTGTCTCAGCTGTCATCTCCTGCATGGTTTGCCTCAGCTGCAGAGAGCTGCCTTGCTCAATGTCTCACTCTTCCCAGAATGGCAATATCCAACAATTGATGGCAACAGGGGTATCACAGTCTAGCTAATTCAGGCCATGCAGGAGAACACCGATCAGCTGAAGCTTGGTCATGCCCCTGTGGCTGTTTGACATCTCTTTCTGACCAATCCTCCTTCTTTGTCCTTTCTTCCAAAGGTGTGGATCTCTAATAACTATCTTGCGTCCTAAACTCTAGCTCAAAACCAGCTTCTTGACAACCTAACCTGGACACCTATGTACCAGGGTAGGGTGAGCTCCTAGCTGCCCTCCAGGGAAGGGCAGATATCAGAACTCACTCTGTTATTCAAAGAAGTCTGTTAGTCTCCCTACAGGAAAGGCTAATTCTGCACTCCAGCTTTTTCAATGCCACTTGGGCAGCTTATTGAGGTAAATGAAAGAAGCTGTTTGGGGCTGGGGAGACCAGTCCGGAGTCTCTAACCTCTTGTCCTATGGGCCAAGGGTATGCCTGTTAACAGATTCAGGATGCACTAGTCAGGAAGCTCTACACCAAGTTAGAGATCATGATGCTCTAAAGAGGGTGGCTTTTTTTTTTCTTTCATAAACCTATAATGTATTATTAGCCCCAGGGGTACAGGTCTGTGAATTACCAGGTTTACACACTTCACAGCACTCACCATAGCACATACCCTCCCCAATGTCCATAATCCCACCCCCCTCTCCCTCCCCCCCCAGCCACTCTCAGTTTGTTTTGTGAGATTAAGAGTTACTTATGGTTTGTCTCCCTCCCGATCCCATCTTGTTTCATTTATTCTTTTCCTACCCTCCAAACCGCCACGTTGCATCTCCACCTCCTCGTATCAGGGAGATCATATGATAGTTATCTTTCTCTGATTGACTTATTTCGCTAAGCATAATGTAAGAGTGTGGCTTTAAAAAAAAGTACACACATACACACAATCACTAACTGGGGTTTGTTATGAGTACTAAAGATTTCATTATAAAAGGCAAAATTATAAACCTTTGATTGAAGAATATCTTTATGACCTCAGGCTAAGAAAGATATCTTAAATACAAAAGAGCAAATCATAAAGACTGATAACTATTCCTACATAAAAAGTAAACTGTTCACCAAAGGACGCAATGAAGAGACTTAGAAAGATGAATCATGAGCTGTAAGGGGATAGGATGACAACATAAAAATACCAACAAAGCACTCAGATTTACTGTATTTATAAACAACTCCAATGAGTCGATGAGAAAAAAAAAATCAAGCATTTAGAAGAAAAGTGAGCAAAAGACATGAACGGGCACTTCACAAAAAAAGAAACAGCCATAAGTATACGAAATACAAATATAAAACATGTAAATACATTTATAATTTGTAATTTTATAAATAAATAAAATATAAATATACTCAACCTTATTTATAACCATCCTTTCCATTACCATGGATATACAAACGTACCACATGGAAAAATGAATGAGCTTCAGCTACTCCTGTCAATGTAGATGAATCTTAAACACCCAATGTTAGTGAACAAAGCAAATAACATAAGAATAAATGTTTGATTCCATTTATATAAATACGTGTTTGATTCCATTTTCAAGAACAGGAAAAACTAGGGAGAGACTGGTTGGGTTATGGACATGGGGAAGGTATGTGCTATGGTGAGTGCTGTGAAATGCATAAGCCTGATGATTCATAGACCTGTACCCCTGGGGCAAACGATACATTATATGTTAATAAAAATAATTTTTAAAAAAAGAACAAGAAAAACTAAATGCCTAAGGACAAAACTAGAAAGAAAAACAAGAGAACAGTGAATATAAAATTCAGGCTATGTTGTGGAGATGCCGAGAATGTTGTTTTAGGGGTTGGCATCTCACAGGCCAAATCTGGTTCATTATCTTTTTTTTTTTTTTTAATACAGCCTGTGAGCTAAGATAGTTTTTACATTTTTAAATAACAAGGAAAAATTAAAACAATATTTTGTGACCTTTGAGAACTATATGAACTTCAAAATTTCAGGGTCCATAGATCAAGCTGTACTGGAATAGAACCAAACCCGTGTTTATGTATTGTCCATCCTTGTTCATCTCTTTCTACCACACCACTCCCAATATACACAGCCAATGAGAACACAATTTCCCTACTGGAATATAATTTTCCACAACTTGCTCATCTTTCTGCTTATCTTATGAGCAGAGACCTTGACTGCCTTTGTTCTGGATTATATATTCTCAAGGATGTTTGCATAATAAGCAGACTCAGAAGATAGAGACAGTGTTCTTCCCCAGATCAAAAGGCAGGTATTATAAATGTTTCAGGTTCCCTAATCTCGGGGTTTGTCTTCTGTAATACGACTCACTGTGTGAGCAAATACGGTCTGGCCCTCTCTACACCATCTTGTGCAAAGTGAGGCTTAGAGAACCAGCTCAAGAAAATGTTGTTATTGTGAGCAATAAGTCATCCTTGGTTCTGACCCTGGAGACATGTCTTCCACCAGCCTTCATTCTTGCAAGTGTGGCAGGGTAAAATCTCACACCATGCATGTTTCAGACATGAGAAAACTGAAGCCCAGGAAGGGAAGTGAGTGGCCCAAGGTCACTGAATGGGTGACGCACTAGCGCAGGATTGTTTATGTTCCTGATGCCCAGTCCCGTGCTCGTTCTCTGCCTTTGGGCAGCTTCTTGGGATCCCTCCAGGCTTCTTTGAAGGCCCTTGGGACTCTCCCTTGCTTCTCTATGGGACTCCTGCACACACTCTGGGCCTTACCTTTGACACTACACTTGAAGGTTTGACTGACCACTCCAGTATTATTCTCCTTCTCCGCTGGCCACTGATATACGTAGACGGTGGTTCTGGAGGACCCGGCATCGAGCACGACTCCATACTGAACAAAAGGGGAAAGGGAGAGTCAGAAATGGGCTGGGCTTCTCTGAGGACTCATTTCCAATGGGTCACTGAGAACCCCGAATTCTCTCATGAGCTTACTCCACACCACACCATTTAGGTAGGGGCTGACCAAGGGGAAAAAATTATTTGCTCCAAACCAACTTCGTCTCCTTGGACTGTGGGGGAAAGGGATGGGATGAGGTGGTCAGGTGTTCTGGGGCCTGGTTCTCAGCTTTGGCCACACCTTAGAATCACTTGGGAAGTTTCTGAAGCCCCCAGTTCCGAGATCTATCCCAGGCCCATTAAATCAGACTCTCGGAGTGGACAAAGGCATCGGCAGTGTCTAAAGCTCTCGTGGTGACCCAGTATGAAGCCAAGGTTAAAATCAGCACTCCAAGGATCCTGCCCATCCCCAGTTTCTTCCTTACCCAGACCTCTGAGGTAGGGAACAGAAGCCACCTGGGTCTCAGGAGGGAAATGAATAGTCAGTCACCTGCTGCCCAAATAAACACAGGAAGTTCTCACAAGGGAGAGACACATTAATACCTGTATTAACCTTCATAAGGAAAGTGTTCATAATTAAGGAGAAAAACCCCACAATACAAACTAATGTTGACATACTGTCCCACTTTGGTAACATGGTACATGAACAGACAGGAGGGTGTTGCCAGGGCTAGCTGTGCTGGGGATTGCTGGCTAGGAGCCCTGGACCACCTCCCCAGCTAGAGAGAAGCACCAGGGAGTGTCCCCTGAGGGTCTTTTCAGACCAGGCCCTGGACCAAGCCTGAGCAGGAAAGAGCACGAGTTAGCAGCCTATGGGGACTAGAATGAGTAATGCTGACTGAGGTCTGTGAGTGCTTGGACCTGGAGTCAGCTCAGGACAGCAGAGACTTCTGGGTCACAGCAATTCCCCAATTCCACCACTGTTGGGTTAGGCTGCTCCTTTCAGTGAGGAAGATGAATTTGGGTTCTGGAGGCAGGGTGACTCAGGTGGATGCTTGCTTTACGTCCCTGGGTAGGAGGCCTAAGCTCTGTGGGTTTTCTTATCTTCCAACAACTCAACCTTGAGAAGTCCACAGGAGACCAAACATCTGATACTTAATGTTTGCTCAATAAATACAGGCTATATAGAAAGATCAATAAAGCAAAATAAATAAAATTACAAAGCAAGGAAAAGAGGAAAGAAAAGAAAATAACACCCTTCAAATTCAAATCCCACCAATGTTCTAACATCTTACTATGTATCTTTTCTACTGGTCTTCTGTGTCTATAGCTACGCATGTGAATATGTGGCTAGACATATGTTTTCAATTCCATACAGGAGTGCTCTCTTCGACAGCACATATACTAAAATCAATTCGATAAAGGATTACACTGTACATAGTCTTTTCCAATGCTCTTTTCTTACTCAATAAGCTTATCATGCACATCTCTCCCTGCCAGTAAAAATACTGATATCATTTTCACCAATTCCCTGATTCTAGACATCTGGGAGGGTTCCACTTCCCACTATTTTTTTTTTTAAAGATTTTATTTATTTATTTATTTGACAGAGAGAGAGATCACAAGTAGGCAGAGAGGCAGGCAGAGAGAGAGAGAGGAGGAAGCAGGCTTCCTGCTGAGCAGAGATCCCGATGCGGGACTCGATCCCAGCACCCTGAGATCATGACCTGAGCCGAAGGCAGCGACTTAACCCACTGAGCCACCCAGGCGCCCCTCCACTTCCCACTATTAACAAGCGCTTGTTTCATCTGAAATGGGACCAAATAAAAACATGTTGCTCCAGCTCCTCAATCACAGCTTCCCCATTATATTGACACGGAACATCCTGTGTCCATTGGTATTTGAACTTGGACAGCCTCCTAATCTCAGCCTTCAATCTGATGAACGCTGACAGGGATCTTGACACGATACCCCCTGCAAACAAGGGAGGTATTGTTCACAGCCTGCTCTGGGCAGAAACTCACCAAGGAGATTAGCGCACAGGTGGAGCCGAAGGAAACCAGGCACTCAAGAGGTCTGCCACCCAACCAGTCCACTTTCTCCCCTCCCACCTGCTGCTGACCCCTCAGCGCCCCTCCCCCGAACCCTCCACACCTGGTGCTGACTAGAGGAGGGAGTACATGACGAGAGCAACCACTCCACAGGTTCCCCACCCTTCCCATATCTTCTGGAACCAAACACTTCACAAACTGTGTGTTTTCCCTGTGAAGGGAACTTGGGGCTGCTGGGCCAAGATCAGAAAGGAGGAAGAAGGGCCACTCTCATTCCAATCCTCATCCCAGCTGGGATCCAGTTGTTATCATGGTGGGAGCAGCCAGAGACATTTCACAATGAGCCTGGAGAAATGGCTGCCCCTTGGGCACCTGCCAATGCACTGACAGGGACAAGCCCTGAGCCCAGCACTACTTCTGAGTAGCCACCATCATCCCCTGACATTTTCAAAAATGGGAAAATTGGTTTTAGCCAGTTTTCAGAGCACATTTGCCTAGATCAGTGACACTCAATGTGGTTCAGTGGAGGGCACGAGGTGGGGACTAATTTTCATTCAGTTCAGCTAGATGGAAAGCAGTAAGTTACCCTCTGTTTAATGCAGTGTCAGGAAAAAAATATGGCTAGAATGTGGAACTGAAGACGTACTCAGTGGGTTAACCAAAAGGAAACAGCCTTCCATATGAACTGCACGATCCAAAACTTAAGGACCACGTGAGCTTCTAACAAAACAAAAGCAAGGATCATAAGATCAGCTTCTTAGATTTACCACCATCACCATCATCATCATCATCACTACTAGCATAATAATAGGAATAGTAGTAGTAAACAATTGCTGAGTACTTATAATACGTCAGGCACTGCACAAAGTGCTTTAGTACTGCATTCAGAAGGCAGGTGTTGTCATCATTCCCACCTGACAGATGGGGAAACAGGCTCACAGAGGTAAATAATTGCCCACAGTCCCAAGCCCGAGTCTAACTGAACATCAGTCCTGTTCACAGAGCCGCCATGCTTTCACTGAGTTCCAAGGAAACCAGGTCTACCAGGGTTGACTGTTTCATAATAAGGTGTGCATTCGTGGATCTTTTGTTCAGACATAAAGTCCCTCAAAAGCAAACTCGCAGTTGAATAGTGTGCAGATCTGGCTGGAGAGGAGGTGGACCAAGGTGATGAAGGAGTTGCATCTTTCTGGAAAGGAGGAAACCAATTATCTAACTCTCACTCTCCAAAGGGTAAACCAGGGAGGGCCGCAAGTCACCAGAGCTCCAGGCTGATGACTGAGAAACAATAAGGGTTAGAAGGGAATGGTTTTAGCAAGCTTGGTCCTGTGGCTGTGCTTTGGAGAGTAACGGCCAAGCATGGGACAGTGACCCAACATGGGGATCTAATGTGACCTGAGAGGGACTATGTAGGCCCCTCTTCAATAATGATGTCATGTGGCTATAAGGGGCAATGGCAATGGGATACCGGTCATATTGGACTGGGAAGCCGTAGGACTTCTAGACAGTTGTGGTTGGGGTTTGGGAGGACAAGGTCTCAAAAGGACAATAAGAGACTTAATGATAATAAAGCCAGTGGGGGCCTGAGTGAAAAAGAAAAATCATGCCATCATGTTTATTCTTCAGGCTGGTAGGTCAGGTCAGACCAGTAACAATGAAAATGGAACTGGGGACACTTCGATCCTTGACTAAGTTTTAATAGTTCTGCTGTTCAACTCAAATGAACCAAGGTTAGGTAGGCCAAGGTTGGATTTAAGAGCCAATTATCATGGTTAGGATCTTAAGGAGCAGTCTAGGGACCCTCAGATAGGCAATTGTGGAGCTGTCCCCTCATAACCAACTGTCAGTGGCACACCAAGGCAAAACAAACTTCAAGGTATGGAAACATAAACAGAACAGTTTAAAAGCCCTTGTATTCACTCAGCTTCACTCCCACAACTCCCCTTCCCACCCTTAGCACACACTGCAAAACAAAAAAAAAAAAAAAAAAAAAAAGAGGCTTGTCCTCACTCTGAAATGAGCTACATGTGGAATGTTCTTTCAAGTGGCCATTCTGCTCTTGGTTCCACTGGCTCAGAACATCTGTCTTTTTTCTCACATTAAATCCACCCAATTAAGCAGAATGGGTCTTCTGAGCCAGTATTCCAATGCTCTACAACTTCCTTTCCCCTAGAACGATGACCAGGACCTGGCAGCAGGATTTGAGAAGTGTGTCCTCTGATCCTTCTAAACCCTTGCTTAAGGCCAACATTCTCTGCTCTGTTTTGTTTCTTGGGCACCACGTCTGCTATTTCCAGTCCATTTAATTGTAAGAAGCTGTCTGCCCTTTCTGTTCCTTTATTTTCTTATCTGAAAAATGAGGATAAAAATAATCTATCTATGTGGAATAGTCACTGAGGGTTCCCTGACCACATCCCTCAGGCCATGCACTTTCCACCTGCCTGAAGGCTTTCTCCGGGGACTTGAGCCCACCTGAGCATACAACAGCCAGAAACACTAAGGAGTGAATGTCTTCCAGGGCGTAGCCACTCAACCAATGACTAGCAGAAGTTAGTGTGTAAGTATGTCCTTGAGTGGGATACCCGTGAGGCAGTGGTTCTAGATGCCCTTTGGTAGAAGACAACCCTGCGATGGATTCTATACTGGCTCCCAGAGATTCCCTGCAGAACTGAGCCCTTGCTGCCTGCAGTGGTAACCTACTGGGTGGCAGACCCTCCACCAGCTGCCTTCCCACCCCCTACCTAGGCTTCCTAGGGTCATTTCCAAATGGCCTACTTTTACTCACATCTTTGACCAAGGGAACCCACCTGACCCAGGAGCATGAAACAGATGAGTTTTCCTCCTTCGGCTGTAGCCTCCTTACTGCGCTGGGGTCTACTTCTCTCTACTTAGTTTGCTCTTCTAGTGTTCTGTCAATTCCTCCATGTCCCTCCAGTATGAACAGAAGAGTTACCTCTTTCTTCTTGGAACAAGTGGAAGCCAGCGCTGGCAAATGCCCTAACTAGCCCATCCCTAACTTTTGTAGGGAAAATTTTATAAATGCAGGCTTTTACTCTCCCCCTCCCAACTTCCACCTGTCCTCATCCCTGGGCTCCAGGGATTGGGCTCCAGATCCACAGAATAAAGAGCCTCATGCACTTACACATTGTCTATAGAAAGTGTGACAGCTCAGACTCCACATCTCTGCTCTGTCTACATTTGCTGCAAAGAGCTGCTCTTTTGCAACCCCTCAGACCACTGGTGAGGACAGTCCTCTGGAGGAGACCCATAAAGACCCTGGCTTCTGGAGTCCCAGGCACCACAGGTTGTTCTAGAAGGGGAAGCATGGCTCTGGGTAGGCACATTCCCTTGTGCTCTGAAGATAACCCTAAAATACAACTAGAGCTGGTTCCTCTGAAATATGGGTTGTAAGAGTGATTACTGGGGTCTAAGAGGGCTATTTAGCTTGCCCCCATGTGGGGGATACCTCCATCTCTCAGTTCAGCAAAACTTCTGCATCTGCACCCATCTTCCCCACCTTCCCACCTGTGCAAAAGAGGACAAGTACTCCTGTCAGAGGTAGTACCTTCTTCTGGGTCCCCCATTCTGCACTTAGGATCAGGGAGAAGAGGGAGGGGAGTGAAGAAAACGAAGACAGGAACAGGAAGACAAGTTTTCATTTCCGGTCTGCCATCCACTGGTCAAACCTATGATTTCTCATTTGCAAGATGATGGTGACAATGCTTGCTTTGTCCCCCTGCTATAGCTATCACAAGAGTTACATGAGATAATTCAGGGGAAAGTGTTCCCTAAACTGAAACTGCAATTTACAAAGTGTAACGAAATGGTGTTACTTTCAGTTGCAATCCTGATTTTCCATAGTTAATACAAGAAGTCAGTGCCTGGAGCTTGGGGCAATGGCTTCTCTAGGCCTTGGCTCATGTCTTTGGACAACCAGATAATTTGTTTTTCCTCATCACTGGACAGTTGTAGAAGGTTTCTTTTTCCTTTTCTTTTTTCTTTGTGTTATTCATGGGGAGGGTGTTGACATTCTTAAATAAAATGTCCTATAAAAGAGCCAAATGCCATTATCTATGGGAGATTTACTTTAATCTTAAGAGCAGTCTCAGAATGGTATGTCAAACTTGCCCACAAAGCTGAGGCAATACTCATTTCCTTTTTATCTTTAAAAACTTTAAAAAACTTCTATTTCAAATATAGCCTTTGAACAGTCACTAAGAGCAGGAAGATATAGAAAGTACTCATGAGGTCAAGGGCAAAGGATAAATGAGATTCAAATAAGAGTTTAATTCCTTGGATCCTATGACCCTCTAGCTAAGAAGGGTTTTTACACTTTTAAAAAATCATAAGAAGACCAAAAGAAGAAGAAGAAGAAGAAGAAGAAGAAGAAGAAGAAGAAGAAGAAGAAGAAATGTGATCTAGACTATAAATGACCTTCAAAGCCTAAAATATGTACTATTTAGCTCTTTACAGAAAGTGTGCCAAACTCTACCAAAAGGATTCTCTTTCATTTGACAAGTCCCTCATGGGATTACCTCCCCTCACTCTAACAGCCAAGGGTGGGGTGACACACATGGTTTTCAGACCGTCAGACATCATCTGAAAGGCCATGTGGGGACTGACTTATCAAGAGCTAAGAGTAGCCTCTGAAACTGAGCACAAGATTCTCAGTAATTTTTTGAGGCGAAGAATTAGAGGGATCATGGGACACTTCTAGACTCAAGAGAGGTAGCACAAATACAGCCCAAGGAGACCTTTTCAAGTCTTTGATGTTTTGCTTATAAGGTTAGGCCAGAAGAGGAGTCTGGGTCTCCTGGTTTCCACTTATTTTTTTTTAATTTATTTATTTGACAGAGATCACAAGTCGGTGAGAGGCAGGCAGAGAGAGAGAAGCGGGCTCCCCGCAGAGCAAAGAGCCCGATGTGGGGCTTGATCCCAGGACCCTGGGATCATGACCTGAGCTGAAGGCAGCGGCTTAATCCACTGAGCCACCCAGGCGCCCCTCCTTGTTTCCACTTATGATCAGGGTTGTGCGTTCTTGGAGGAATGCACAAGTTGGTAGATCTTTGGTAGTCATCTGCAACTCTTGGCTACAAAATTTAGCTTTGGTTCCACAGTCAGAAGTCAAAATAAGGCCACATAGTTCTCAGAGAAGTTGTCACCATTAACATTTTCTAGTGTCAAACATCACAAAACCAGTATGTCCAAAGCTCCTCCCTCAGCTCTTGCACCAAAGACCCTTGGGTTCTCCCTTGGGTCTTCCTCCATGGCAGTTGGAGAAAGGGTTTTCTTCTAACTCATGACTTTAGAATAATTGATGTCATAGCCCATCCCTTCAGTGGCAATCCCACTTACCTTCAGTCCTGGAAGGAGGACCTCTTTGTGGTGAAACTGGATGACTGTGATGGCCACAAGCACCACAACACTCAAAAGCAAGACCACCAAGGCAATGATGGCTGGGGTTCGGGAGAGAGCCTTGAAGCCTAAAATGGGAAGACCCAGCAGACACGTGAGCGGAAAGTAGGAATGAGGCATCAGCTTTCTTTGCAGAATCCATAGATTGGGTGCATAACTGTGTGCATATGTCACTTCCTGTGGCTTTAGTGAGACCTACACTTTTAAGGTAGAACAGGGATTGGGTTTCAATAACCATTTACCTTTTCTCCAAAAGAGTAGACTAAGACATCATTTGCAGAGAGGGTGTGCATAGTTTCGTTTCCTGGTATCTCCCCAGATGTATTAAGAATACTACTAGTTGTCCCTGAGATGATTTACAATAATATTTATTCTAATATAGACTTTAAAAAATGGGTTTTCTATTAAGCAGGTGATAAAATATTTCATTTAAAAATAATATCGGGTTGCCTGGGTGGCTCAGTCGGTTAAGCAACTGCCTTTGGCTCAGGTCATGATCCCAAGAGTCCTGGGATTGAGTCTCACATCAGGCTCCCTGCTCAGTAGGGAGCCTGCTTCTTCTTTTCCCTCTGGCTGCTGCTCTGCTTACTTGTGCCCTCTTTCTCGCTCTCTCTCTCTCTGTTAAATAAATAAATAATTTTATTAAAAAATATATATATCAGATAAAATAAATTATTGCTTTACGTCAGATATAACCAATGATTATAAAGTTCAGTACACAGTGATATACCGTCTTGCAAACAGTAACACATATGAATTTCTAAAAATACGTTTCCCAGAAAGAAGTCAACCTCAGTCACTTTTCCTATGTCTACAGGGAAGCCATAGGGTCTCACCGACATCTTCAAAGAACAGCTAGACCCTAAGACATGTGTTCAAAGGGGTCATATCATCTCTGGCATTTGTATTTTAATTGTAACATATAAACTGTACTATTTAAAAGCAAAATAATAATAATGAAACCTATGAATAATCTTCAACTAAATACAAAGCCTCTGAAGAAAGATGATTATATCTGAATTGTGTAAGGTATACAATTACTATAATGGACTATGTCTATGTATTAAAGTTAAACTAATATTGCTTAACTAGATGATTTTGAACAGATATTTACTGGGGTCTTAACAAAACAGTGTGAGCTAATGGAATTTTTATAAATAAAGTAGCAAATACATTTTCAGAAAAAAAAAATATTGTTCAATACTGAAATGACTTCATTCATGTGAAGTTCTGAAACAGGAAGGTGATAGAAATCAGAGCAGTGACCATCCTGGGTGTTGGTTGGGTATAGGGACTCACTGAGAAGGAATACAGGGGCACTTTCTGGAGTCACAGAAATGCTCTATATCTTCCTAGAATTATGGGGTATATGGGTGTGTGCATTTGTCAAAATTCATCAAACCTTTCAAAGTCCTTTAAGGAAAACCTGAAAATCCAAGTAAACTAGCTCCTTAGGTACAATTTCCTTTTACAAAAAAAGATTTGTCTAAGTTGCCCGTACCACCCTAAAATTATATCCTTTGGAAGACAAGAATGCCCAGTTCGGGGGCATGACTAAAGACCATCTGTCCAGGAGGTGCAGGAGAGGGTGTGCTTTGTAAGCAGTCTGCTGAGCACAGTTGTGTGTTTGGTCTCCCAAGTCCTCTGTGTTTCAGCACTTTTCAGGTAAATAGCTATGATTACCTTCAGCAAATCCTGGCCCCAGCAGAAAAGCCTATTGCAAAGCCAAACGGACTAGAGCAGGTCTCATTCGTTTAGGGAATGCAGTCCAGAACTGTGCTGTCATTAGGAGTGAACAAACACTATAATTACAAGCTGTCTACCTGAGAGTGGAGAGGCCAGACCCTTCTGGGCTTCCACATGAGCGACTGTAAAACGTGCTCCAGAGGCAGGCAGGTAGGGCAAGCTTGGCAGTATGTGTGGGTGCATGTGTGTGAGAATTCTGCACATGTGCCTCCAGCAGCAAGGGTAGGACGCTGGACCTGGGGTGGGGGTGCAGAGTGCGGAACCTGTAGACACTGTGCCAGCAACAACACTGGGATGGAAGAAGAGGAAAGATCTAAGGACTTTACAATGCATTACAAAAGCAACAATATTCTCAACCAAACCCCACACGCAGCTTGGTAAGGGAAACCACAAACAGCCAAATTAATGGATTAGGCAAACCGGAAAAACCATTTAAGCGAGACATGCATGTTAGTCCTTGTTTTGCGTAGCTTTGATCAAAAGCATTACTTCTACCTGAGGCATGCTGGTGGTGAAAGCTCAGTAAGTGACTGAGTCTCAAACCACAGACGTTAAACTCAATGGCAGGGGCCACGCATGAAGAACTGTGGGCTGAAGCCTGGGCTGTGACTTGAGAATACCACACCTGCTGCCTGCTTGGAGATACTAACCTGCTTGCTCACTGGGTTGGCGGGTCAGCACAGTGAACATCTTTCCTCCCAACCGTAGGCAAGAGAACACAGAATGACGGTGTGTCGTTGGCCCCTGACTTCAGTTCTGGAAACCAGCAGTGTTAAGCCCAGTTTGGGGGCAGGACTAAAAAAACATCTGTCCAGGGAGGAAGGGGAGTGATACATAGCAGTCTCCTGACCACAGCCACGTGGCTGCCTCCTGTTCCTCAGTTTTCAGGTAAAAAGCTAATGACTACCTTAAGCAAACTCTTGTCCCAGCCGGAAAGCCTGTCACGAAGCAAAACCTGCTTTCAAACCCACTTCACTTCTTCCAAATCAAAACCTCTTGGGGGACAGAGAAACAGAGCCCTTTGGATAAAAACCCAAAGCTGAGCTTAAATTCTAGTGTCACCTCCCCAGATGCAACGAGAAGAACAGGTTTGCTGAATTTTAAATAGAAAATTTTCCAAAAAAATAAGTCAATCATTTCTTTCAGATTTTTTCCACCTGTACACACCGACTGGGGCAGAAGGAATCTTCCACCTATTAGCAACATTCATAGGACTGAGGCAGGGCTTTTCTTCAAATCGCAGAAGCAACGGAGATTTTTGTGGGTGTTGGCACCCGCGAGCCTAGAGTCGCCCCTGAAAAACCTAGGAGGGATATTTTTAGCTGCTGTTTGGAAACAATTGCAAAGGGATGTCGGGCCCCCGGGATCCAGCGCCCCAGGATCTGGGAGGCCCCGCTGTGGAACTGTGTCTCCACACAGCCAGGAGAGCTAAGCGCCAACCCATCTCCGGAGTCGCAGATGTGTTCGGTGGGGACGCGTCCACCTCTCCGGGCTTGGCAGGGACTACCTCCCTGCCTCCCAGGATTGGGGCGCGCACCCTTCGGTCCCTCCCTCCAGTCCTCTCTGAAATCCGATCTGTTTTCCTGCCTTTCTAGCTCCCAGCCCCACGAAGCTTTCCGATCCTTCCTCAGCGGCTTGGGCGCGGGGTCCCCGGTGCTCACCTGTGCGCAGACGGTGGCAGCAGGGCAAGCTGGGCTGTCGCAGTGGCAGCGAGCGGCCAACGCTCCGGAGGCTCTGCGGAGGCAGGGGAAGCAGGGCGGCCCCGGGGCGTGGCGGGGGCGGAGCAGTCGGGCCGAGGACCGCCCCCGCGGCCGGGTCAAGGCCCAGCACCTTTGCTTCATCTTATCCGTTCTGGTCCTCTGCACCACCATGCCGCCTGGACCTACCCGGGGAAGGCCGGGAGGGTGTCCACTGCGTGTCCATCAAACATCGATGTCAAGGCCAAGGACCCTTTGATCTCTCTTTTGGTTTCCTCCATCCTCACCTCAAGACTACTTGGGGCAGGAGGCAGGGCAGAGTGTAGAAACCCGGCACTGCTTGTATGTGCACAGGTGGGCCCTGTGCCCCATCTTTCCGTGGAGTGGAGGCTGGTAACCACCTGTAATGTTGGGCGTGAGGCTAGCAGGCACACTGGTCCCTGAATCACCTGGGCCGGGAGAGCAAAGTAATACAGAGACGTTCCTTGTCATGTATTTCAGACTGCCTTGGCCATGCCCAGGGATCTGCTCACTGTTTACTCAGCAATACCCTCCCCCAACCCCATTTTATATGGGTATAAAGACAAGATTCAAGGCTAAGATTCAAGACAAGCTAATCCTGGAAGAGGACGGAAATGCAGCGACTCAAGTGCCCCAGGGGTCTTGCTTTTAATGCATCAGCAGGCCCTTTGGGACTCTTGGAAAGATCTACCAAGAGGCCTAAGTAGAGATCTGTTGGAGGACCCCGCCCCGTGGGTGGTCCTGAATAGCTGGAAGGAAGAGCTAAGGTCTGGGCTATGTCCTGGGTCTGCCTGTTCCCCTGGAGACCTAGAGGCTGTAAGCCACTAGTTTCCTCTCCTGTGCAGATGGGACCGAACCCACTGACAGTTGCTGGGGGGGGGGGGGTCTTCAGAGAAGAATGCCCCCGAGTTAAGGGTGTGTATGTGTGTGTGTGTGTGTGTGTGTGTGTGTGTGTAGGAGCACTAGTCACTCACCGTGAGTTGTTTGAAATGGACCGTTGCTGGGAGATTTCTACAGGGTCTGCGATGGGGATGTGGGGCAGTCAGTGAATACTTGCTGAATTTACAAGACTTACTTTCTTTGAAAGCTCTGGGCAACAAAAGGTAAGGCATCTGACCAAAAGCTGAGGGATTTCTGCTCCCCAGTGGCCATAGACCCACGAAAAGCTGCTGATACTCTACCTACACCAGAGTCAGTCACTTTGGTTCTAAGAAGTGAATGGCTGACCTTAACACCCTCAGTGATTCCCCAGGAGCTGGTAGAAGGTTCCTGGGCCTAAGGGGCCTTCAAATACAGTTGGTGGTAATTCTAAAAATAACCCAAATCAGTCCTTGTTGCCAGCTTTCACACACATGCTTCCCCATCAACCATCCACACATGGGAGCAAACATACATTATCTATCTATCTATCTATCTATCTATGCAAACCTTTGGGGGTTTTCCTGATTATAAAATAATACAAATGTGGGGCACCTGGATGGCTCAGTCAGTTAAGCATCTGCCTTTGGCTTGGGTTATGATCCTGGGGTCCTGAGATTGAGCTCCATATCAGGCTCCCTGCTTAGCAGGGACCCTGCTTTTCCCTCTCCCTCTGCCACTTCCCCTGCTTGTGCTCTCTTGCTCGCTCTCTTAATCAAATAAATAAATAAAATCATTAAAATAAAATAAAATAATACAAATGTACCTTCCAGATATCAAACCATACCAAAAAGCTACAGGAATTAAAACAGCCTGGTTTGGGCACAGGAATATACCAATAGCTCTAAAAAACAAAAGAGATAGGTCAATACAAGATTAATGGATATAGGATTTAGTTTAACAGAAAGAGGAGACTGGAAGAACACATTTCTCAATTGAACTGAGAAAAAAAATCCCAATCATTCATCAATCACAAAAAGAGATTTTAGATAGATGAAAAGTTTAAATGTAAAAAAGGATTTGATATCCTAAGGAAATATAGGAGAACATTTTTGTGATCCTTGGGAAGAAACACCCTATTCCAACATGAAATCAAAGCAAGAAGATAAAGTCAACAGCAATCTTGCGGGGAAAAAAATGTAAAATAAGTGCATGGAAAAAGACATCTTTAAATAAAAAAGATAGGGCGCCTGGGTGGCTCAGTGGGTTAAGCCGCTGCCATTCGGCTCAGGTCATGATCTCGGGGTCCTGGGATCGAGTCCCGCATCAGGCTCTCTGCTCAGCAGGAGCCTGCTTCCTCCTCTTTCTCTCTGCCTGCCTCTCTGCCTACTCGTGATCTCTCTCTGTCAAATAAATAAATAAAATCTTTAAAAAAAAAAAAAGATAAATTGTGTGGAAATATTTAATAATGCGATAGCAAAGGTTGAAAAATCACAATATATAGTGAAGCCAAACCAATCTAGAAAAATAGGAATATCTAGAATAAGAAAATGGACAAATGACCCAAGAAGTGTAAGTGGCCAGTAAACATGGCAAAGATGCTTAATCTCATTACTTACCCCAACATGGCAAAACTTTGACATCTTTAAACTAGATTTTTCTTGACTGATCAGTTTAGCAAACTTTAAAAATATCTGCAGTGCTCTGTGTTGGAGAAGGTATGGGGGAAACAGTCCCACTTGAAGCTTCTGGGAGGTGACATGCCTGGTTTTCCTCCCACCTCTCCAGATGCCCCCTACATGCTATTTGCTGGCTTGTTCTCCTCTCCCAAGAGTTTCTCAAGATTCTGTCCGGGACCTCTTTCTTCCTCACTCTGTACCCCTTTCTCAGTAACCTCATCCCTGCCCCTGGCTTCCGTTCTACTTAAGGAAACCTCTGAAATGCATGTGTTCTGCTCAGGCTTTTCCTCTTGAGCTGTAGACCTAGAGAATTGCCTGATTTCTTTTGGATGTCTTAGAGGCATCTCAGTTTCATAGGTCTCCAGCTGAGCTCCTCATCCTCCTCCAGAAAACTATCAACTTTTCCAATGTTCCTTGTCTCAGTGGACGGCACCCCCAGTCATTCAAGTGAGCAAGCCAGAAAGCTGAGAATTCTCTTTGCTAATCGCTCCCTCGTCTCTCATCATCAATCAGTCACTAAGAATTGCTAGCTTTGTCCTCTTAATTACCTCTCCCATGTGTCCCATCTCCACCACCACCACAGCCTGAGCCAGGATTTGTCAATCTAGGCACTATTTATATATCTCAGGCTAGGGGGTCCTTTTTGTGTCTTGTAGGATGTTTATTTAGTGGCACTCCTGACCTTAATCTGCTAAATGCCATAACATTCCCACACACCGTGTGACACTCAAGAGTGTTTCCAGAGATTGCCCAGGATCTTCAGAGGGGTGAAATTTCTCTGGTTGAGAACCACTGGCCTAAACTACCACTCTCTTTCTCCTAGATATTGGCAATGGTCTCACTTAGCTCTTAGTGTCAACTTTCTCCCTTTCACATCCATTTTTTCCACTGCCACCAGCCTCATCTCTTCAAAACACAAATCTCACCATGTCATCCTCTCCTTAGCAAACTTCTGTGCTGTCCATTCCTCAGTGGATACAGATTCAAATCCTCAAGATGACCTAGAAGGCCCTGCACCATCTGGTCCCTGCTTCCCTCTCCAAGCTCATTTGAGCACATTCTGCTCTTCTCTTTATGCCCCGAGGGTATATCAGCCTTCTTTCAATTTTTCAAATATGTCACAGGGCCTTTGCACAGAACTTCTGTGACCTGTGGTGTCTGCCCCTTCTTCCATCCTTCCCTTATTAGCTCATATTTATACTTTCCTTCTCAGCTCAGAACTTCATGGATAGCTCCCAACACTCCCCAGTCTGGGCCACACAACCAACATGAGTCAGGCCCTCAGCGGCATGCTTCCCCACAGGCATTCCTTTCCTTCAGTTAGTGTTTTATTATGATAATTGTCCAGTGAGTGGCACCTGTTGCCTACAACCAGGTGCAACAGTATGTCGATTCCCTGCGTAGTTTGCAGGTATCAGAGTTGCTGGGAGAGACAAGACTCACACAGGCTCTGGGTTGAACAACATTTTACTTACATGGAGAAGAGACAGAACAAGATCCCCTTCAATAGCCAGTATCTGTCTCCTATGCTTGGCAGGTCTCCTCACCCAGACAACACGGGGAGATGGTCTGCACACGGATTCCATTTGCATTTCTGGCCAAGGACCCCATGTCCTCCCCCATGGGGTCTGAAGAGCAGAAAGCTGAGGTCCTGCCCAAGGGTCTTTGACCCACGCTGAAGCAGAACAAAGAAGGACACCTGTTCAAATATGGGATAGGAAAAGATATTACAGAGCAGAGAGCGATACCCATCACCGGTCAAAAGGGCTCTTTATCCCTTTGTAAGGGAATGCTGCCCTCCTATGCCAGAAGCTAGAAGCGGCACATGACTGCCTTTCCCAGTGGTAATTTCAGATTGTTTTATTTGTGCCCACTAGACGGTAAAGTCTGTGCAAGGAGAAACCATGCTATTCTTATTCACCATTGTTTTCTCACTGTCTTGCACACTGGACCTGGTGAGCCCTCAATGAAAACATGTGTTGAATGAACGCTCTTTTTACAAATTAACAATATCAATCCCTTGACCATCTTGTGTGACAAAGACTTTCCCCTAGCTGTCTGCTCAAGACTCAACAGTTTTATAAGTGTATGTTGAGGCTTGTAGTGTCTGAGTTGAGGCTATCTAATTGAAAATAGTTCACAACGCTCTAGGATATAGACCAGACAGAAAACCAGGTTAACCAAGTGAGTGCGAGAGTGGTATTTAGCAAACTTGGCTTCCAGTCTCAACTCTGCTAATTGCCAGCACATACATGACTCTGGACACAGCTCTAGGTTTCTAAGATGCTCAGTTTTATAATCTGTGATATGAAGGTACTGGGTGAAATCAGACTGCCTGTGATGATTCCACTATTTTGGAAAGCTCAAGGCTAGGGATGTACATCATTAGCACAGTGGGAATGGCTGGAGTTTGGAGACTACAGGTGACCAAGGGCAAAGCTCTAAGAGTAGAGTGTCAGGGTGGAAGTCCGATTGCCAGAGGTCGTGAAGAATGCACAAGAAGGACATAGAGTGCACGTGTGCGTGAGCATGTTTGTGTGTGTGTGTATACACATGCTCCAGACAACCCTAATTCTTGTTCTCCTCCAAGGCAGTCGTCCCTTCTACCATTTCAGCCAAACTTAAGTTCTGTTGAAGCTCATTACCTCGTTTTTACTGATGCTCTTTGTTGATTTAGCAAATTTAATAAAACACAAGGCACATTTTTTTTTCTGAATTTATAATATTTGTAACAGTTGTTTTGTAACATTTTCACTGGTGGAGGGTTATAGGCAAAGGTCATTTCCATTGGCTCTGGGTTCACCAGAGAAACAGAATCAATCAATCAATCAATCAATCAGTTGTGGTTATGAAGGTTGAAAAGTCCCCAGATCAGCAGCTGACAAGTGGTGTGACTCTAGTGTGAGTCAAAGGTCTGAGAACCAAGAGAGCAGATGGTATAAGTTCCAGTTTGAGTCCAAGTCTGAAGACAGGAGAAGACTGATGTCCTATCTCGAAGACAGACAATGTGAGCTCGCCTTATTCTGCTGCTATCTGTTGAACCAGATACCTGGGCACGTGACTGTCAAATTGACACATTAATTGACTCATAAAATTAACCCATATGAAATCCAATTGTCTTTTCTTTAGTTCTGATGCTGGACCCAGATTCAGGGCTTGTCTGGGCGGTGTCATATAGGCACACCATCCTTTACAAAAGAAGTTCTGGGCTGGGAAAAGCCTTGTCCCAACTTGCTTCTGAAAAGACATGCAGGAAGACTGACAAATGCACTTTGTGGCAACAGCTGAAGAGTCCCATGTAAAAAGGAGAAAAGGCAAATCTGGAACAAGATCAGTGAGATTAAAAACTAAGACCGTTGTGCTCTTCTGGGATATCCTTTCCTGTTGATGGGCTCACTGCACATCTCCATCCTTCCTACCTGCTCCAGTGCCACACCCCACGACAGCACAGCTCAGTTAGGTGCAATAGCTTCTATCCCCCTTGATCCTTCTTCATTTCTAGCCTCACAAGCCCACTCACTGGGCTGCATTTTCCAATCATGTAACAAACGTGACTTGGGGGTCTCTGTGTTCCCGGCACTGGGCTAGGTGCTGGGGCTGGGCTGGAAATGAGTAGGTCTGAGCTGCAGACTGAGCATACCCTGTGTCCTTCACACCCTCATCCATCCAAGCCCTGCGTTCCCCAGATCAGACTGCTGCAGCTGCCTTCACACATCTGCCCTCCGCTTCCCACCCTTAGCCATCAGACTTCCCACACTTGCCTGGGGCCATGGACCCCTTTGCCACTCTGGTGAAGCTTATGAACAGTCCCAGAATTGTTTTTTAAAATGTACAAAATGAGACACAGAATTACAAAGGAAACCTTTATATTGAAGTGCATTTTCAAAAGGTTTTAAAAATCAAATTTAGGAGGATGACTGGATGGCTCAGTCAGTTGAGCAACCGACTCTTGATTTTGGCTCAGGTCATGATCTCAGGGTTGTGAGATCGAGACCCACGTTGTGCTCCACACTGGGCATGGACTCTGCTTGGGATTCTCTCTCTTCCTCTGTCTCTGCCTCCATCACCTGCTTGTGCCCTCTCTTAAAAAATAAAAAATAAATAAATTAATAAAATTTGAGATGTAATATATATGTGTTTCTTTATTACCTTATTAAGCAATGAGATTCAGCAGCAGATCTAAAGCCAACTCTAATTTCTTTTTAAGATTTTATTTATTTATTTATTTGACAGAGAGAGTGTTGGGCTGGCAGGAAGGGCTACTAAAGATGGTGAAAGTTCCCGCCACAAGACCTGAGCTCGGACAGGAGAACAAAGGCCCAAGCAGGAATCTGAGACCCCTGCCCGGGCTCCTGTGAACCAATGGGATCCCGATGAGCAGCGGGATATCCAAATAAGGGAAACTTGCCAAAAGACCCCTGAGCTTTCCCCAAGATCCCTTAAAAGCCCCCTCCTCCCTGCCTTGGGCGCGACTTCCGCCACTCTGCTTTCCAGAGTCGCAGAACCTCGCCTGAGGGTGCCCACCTCCTCCCAGCACAACTTTCCTGGCTCCCCTTCTCTTGAGCCCTGAAACTTCGCCGGAGAGTGTTTTTAATAAATCTTGCCTTGCACCCACTTTGCCTGGTGTTGTGTTTATCTCGCCGGAAAAAACTTGACATAGAGAAAGAGAGAGAGAGCGCGAGCGAGCGAGCACACAAGCAGGTGGAAGGAGAGGGAGAAGCAGAGAGCCAGATGTAGGACTCAATCCTCGGACCCTGAGCTCATGACCTGAGCTAAAGTCAGACCCTTAACTGACTGAGCCACCTAGGCTCCCCAAAGCCTACTTTAATTTCAAAGCATGAAGAACTAAAGGATATTTAGAGACATCTACTACAACTATACTGTCATATGGAAATATCTGTGATTTCTGTTGTGACAAAGTTACAGGTCCTGCCAATAGCATTGTGCTTTGTTGACTACACTTAATTGAAGGAAATGTTTCATTTCCTAAAAATAAAGATTTTTTTTTTTTTTCCTCCCATGCAAGGATACAAGGCCCCTGCATTCTTTCTGTGGAACCCAGGTTAAGAAGCTACCAGACTGGTATTACAGCAGAAGTGTGGGTTTCCTGTTCAAAATCTTTTGATGATTCACTCATTCAAAAATAGGGGCTCACTGCTTGCTGAAGTAAGTCTAAATTCAGGCTGGCCTTCAAAGATTTGCTTTTACCAATTAATTCTTTTCCTACCTTAAAAAAATTACATAAATGGTATGGTATCTTATGTTCTTTTGCTGATGAGGGAGCAGGAGGCTGGCTGAAGACAAAGCAAAAGCTGGCACCTTGCACCCCCCCCCCCTTTCCATCCGCTCCCCCTTGGTAAAGTGTGTGACATTCCTCAGGCACCCCTGACTGCCATAAACGGTAAACAAATAGTTAACTTGCAGAGATCACCATCCTACAGGACTGGAGTCTCCCTCGGTTTACAAGTGCACTAGAGATCTACAAACAAAGAAGTTACCTTATCAATAGCACAATTTCCAGAGGCAAATAACTCAGTTCCTCAAGCCCTAATGTCTCCCTCCCCACCATAAACAAAACTGAAGTAGGCTGAGTTAGAGGGGAATGTAAATATAGTTAAATCTCTTCTGAACCTAAATCTCACTAACAAAGATGCTTGATAGCAGGATTGTGACATCCCACCAGGAATCTCCCAACTATTTTGATGTTAATGGATGGCCTAAAGACAACATTGATCAAGCCTCAAGGGCAAGGCCTCAGGTAGGCCTCCGGTATCGGCACCTTGTAGGCCCTCTTTAGCATATGAAAGCTCCATTGAAACCTCCCTGCCCCTCACCTTCCCCTAACCGCAGGGTATGTAACCTGCCATCTCTCACAACTCGGGGCTCAAGAATTCTTTCTTGGTTATCGGCTCCGGACCTCAGCCCACCGAAACGCACCTAGGTTCTAGAACTTCATCAGGCACATAACTAAGCCCTTTCTCAGGATGACCCTATCTATCCCAGGGTCAGCAGGTGTGGCGGGCCCGACAGCCATTCAGGTGGGCTGAGATTTATTAATAAGTGCTTTCCCTGGATGCCAATTGTCGCTGTAATCTATTTTTTGTCACTTGACTTCAGGGGCTGAACTGATGCACTCCTCGCTCCAATACACCTAATTTCCTTTTCCACGTGACCAGCTTCGACTGATCTTTTTTTCTGCCTGATCAGATTCTGCATTCTTCTCATAGTTCTCTATCTGGCTGGCGGCCACAATCCTATTGTCGTTTTATTACCAGTCCTCTCTGCAGTGTGCCTATTTACAATTAGGGTGAGTTTTGTTTTCCTGTGTATTATTTCCTTCTTTCCATTTTTAAAATTGTCATTGTCCATTTTCTAACTTCCTGAGCAAAATGGTTACCTTATTATTAAACAACAACAACAATAATGCCTGTCTTCTCTGAGTCAGCTCTTTACTCCAAGGGCCACTTTGGCTACATGCCACACATTTTCATATTTAACACTCCTGTCATTATTCAGCTTGAACTATTTTGTGATTTCCATTACGATCTTCTTTGACCTATTGATTTTTTTTTTTAAATGTATTTTCTTAGTTGATGTTTGGGATGATGTTTGGGAGCTAATTTTCACAACTGATTTAGAGTTTTATTGCACTGTAGTTAGAAGATCTGGTGTGTATAATACTGATCTTTCACGGCCTTTAAGATTCCTTCTGTGAGGGCGCCCGGGTGGCTCAGTAACCACTGAGCCGCTGCCTTCGGCTCAGGTCGTGATCTCGGGGTCCTGGGATCGAGTCCCACATTGGGCTCTCTGCTCAGCAGGGTGCCTCCCTCCACCCTTCCTCTCTCTCTGCCTGCCTCTCTCCCTACTTGTGATCTCTTTCTGTCAAATAAATAAAATCTTTAAAAAAAAAAAAAAAGATTCCTTCTGTGACCATGCACATGGTCAATTATGTAGCTATCTGGTTGAACTTGAATATTCAGAGGATGTTTTTTAAAAATTCAGTTTACAAGTTTGTTTGTGTGGAGTAACATTCCTGGTTTGGAGGGACAGTTCTGGGAGTTTTAGCAGAAGCCTAGAGTCCAGTAACTGCCATGACCGAGCCATATGGGTTCTATCACTCTCCACTGCTCTTTTGCAGTCAAACCCTTCCCCCACCCGCAGCTCCTGGCTATCTTTCATCTGTTTTCTGTACCTTTAATTTTGCCGCCTCTAGTCATATAAATGGAATCCTGTAGGTACCTGACCTTTTGAGTCTGGCTTCTTTTATTCAGCACAATGTGTTTGAAATTCGTCCACATTGTTCCGGGTATCCATAATCATTTCTGTTTATCGCTGAATAGTCTTGTCTTGTATGGAGAGACCACAGTTTGTTTACTCATTCACCAACTCAAAGACATTTGTATGGTTTTCAGGAACACTATTTTAAAGTATTGGGTGTAGAATTCTCTCACATCCCTTATATGAAGCTTATTGTGTTGTTTAAATTTTCTGTGGACTTAGAAAATTCTTGTGTATTGGATCCTTGGATCTGTCACTTTCTGGGAGAGATGTGTTACCCTTCCACTATGATGGTATATTTGTTCTTGTTTCCGTATAACCTCTGTGGTATTTTCTTTTCTTAAAAAAGATTTTATTTATTTATTTGACAGAGGGAAAGATCACAAGAGTGATGAGGGAGCAGGAGGCTGGCTGAGAATGGAGCAGGGGCTGGTGCTTGCACCCCCTCTCCACCCACTCCCCTTGGTAATATGTGTGACATTTCACAGGCACCCCTGACTGCCCTAAAAGAAGAGCAAATGGTTATCTTGCAGAGATCACAATCCTGCAAGGCAGGAGTCTCTCTTGGTTTACAAATGTCCTTGAGATTTACAACAAAGAAGTTGCCTTATCAATAGCCCAATTTCCAAAGATACATAACTCAGTTCCTCAAGCCCTAACGTCACCCTCCCCTCCATAAAAAAACCGAAGGAGATGGAGGTAGAAGGAAAAGTAAATAAAGTTAAATTTCTTTCAAGACCTAAATCTCACTAACAAGGACGTTTGATAGCAGGAATGTAACATTCCACCAGGAGACTCCCAATTGTCTTTATGTTAGTGCCTCATTAGAGGGAAAGTGGCCTTGGCTTGATAGTAACCAGGCCTTCCATATCCTGACAGTCTTCTTTATCCCAATAGCCCTTCTGAACAACCCTTTGTCCTCACCTACCCAACTCCTGTGTATATAACCAGCCACTCCTCACAACCCCGGGGCAGCAGCTCTTCCTGCCCACGGGTCCTGTCCCCGTGCTTTAATAAACCACCATTTTGCACCAAAGATGTCTTAAGAATTCTTTCTTTAGTCGTCAGCTCCGAACCTCACCCCACCGAACCTG
>NC_081558.1:60136581-60136872 GCF_022355385.1 Mustela nigripes
CTTTAGTCGTCAGCTCCGAACCTCACCCCACCGAACCTGACTTAGGTTCTGGAACTTCATCAAGAGGGCAGAGAGGCAGGCATGGGGGCTGGGGCAGGGAGAAACAGGCTCCCTGCTGAGCAGAGAGCCTGATGTAGGGCTCCATCCAAGGACCCTGAGATCATGACCTGAGCTGAAGAAAGAGGCTTAACCCACTGAGCCAACCAGGTGCCCCCGGTAGTTTCTATCTTTTTTTCTTTTGAAGTTTTATTTATTTATTTGACAGAGAGAGATCACAAGTAGGCAGAGAGG
>NC_081558.1:60136972-60198814 GCF_022355385.1 Mustela nigripes
TTATTTGACAGAGAGAGATCACAAGTAGGCAGAGAGGCAGGCAGAGAAAGGAAGGGAAGCAGGCTCCCCGCTGAGCAGAGACGCCCCACCCCCCATGCGGGGCTCGACCCAGGACACTGGGATCATGACCTGAATTGAAGGCAGAGGCTTCAACCCACTGAGCCACCCACGCGTCCCCCACTGGTAGTTTCTTGATATACTGAAAAACCTCTGTTGTTACATTCATATAGCTACAGGTTTGTTACATCTTCTAGATAAATTGTTTTATTATTAGGCAAAACCCCTTTTCCTGCCTAACAGAGATTTGTGTCTTCAAGTTCTTTTTACGGGGCATGGAATACTGCCATGCCCTTTGCCCACCTTCTCTCTTCTCTCCTTTGCTGGCCCACAAACTGTCACACCGGCTCCCTAGTTGACTGCCCATGGTTAGGCTGCCAAGGGGAGGAAGGAGACTTAAGAGTGGAGAAGAGAGGTCAAGTATTTCTTGCCTCTCCCGCCTCACACTAAACTGCATAATCTGGCAGGTGCCGTGTTTGGCCATGACTGTAGGGCTGCGGAGATCTCTTTTCCCAGGCTCTGGCATCCTTTGAAGTTTGGCAAAACTGTCTTCCCCTTGTCCCGTCTAGGCTGAGAGTATCAATAGCTGCTTCTTTTTAAAAATTTTATTCATTTATTTGAGAGACAGAACAAGTTGTCAGGGGGGAGGGACAGAGGGAGAAGGGAAAGCAAAATCCCTGCTGCGCAGGGAGCCTAACTGAGGGCTCCATCCCAGAACCCTGGGATCGAGACCTGAGCTGAAGGCAGAGACTTAATGGACTGAGCCACCCAGGCGCCCTGAGTATCAACAGGTTCTCTCTGCTTCTCATTCCGTTTTTATTCCCTGAATCTACCTCTTCCTCCCTCTGTGGGTTGTCCCTAAAATCTTTTGAACCATCTGACTTGGATTCCACTGGGACCCAGATGGATCCATGTGGTAGATTTTTTCAGCCTTTTACTTCAGCCGCATCACTAGATTTTATGTGCCTCTTAGAGCCTTCTCTCTCTCTCTCTCTCTCTCTCTTTTTTAAAAGATTTATTTATTTATTTATTTGACAGATCACAAGTAGACAGGCAGGCAGAGAGAGAGAGAGAGAGAGAGAGAAGCAGGCTCCCTGCTGAGCAGAGAGCCTGATGCGGGACTGGATTTCAGGACCCCGAGATCAGGACCTGAGCCAAAGGCAG
Organism: Mustela nigripes; assembly: GCF_022355385.1. Taxonomy (NCBI): domain Eukaryota; kingdom Metazoa; phylum Chordata; class Mammalia; order Carnivora; family Mustelidae; genus Mustela; species Mustela nigripes. The sequence continues at coordinate 60,138,194 of NC_081558.1, forward strand.
TGGCTTAACCCACTGAGCCACCCAGGCGCCCCCAGAGCCTTCTCTTTTTTAAGGTGAATCTGTGATTACTGATATATTTTCATTCATTTTCCTACCATTTTATTTAGTGACCTTTATTTACTGTGCTTTTCTCTCTGTCTTTGCTTTCCTCCCCCTTTCCTTCCTGCCTTCCATTGGATAGATGAATCTATCTTTATTCCCTGGTTTTCCATCCACCAGTTCTGATGGTATACATCCTATTATTGTTCTTTCATTGTTAACTGTGACATAATAAGAAGTACATATTTGGTTTCTACCCCTGGTTCGTGACAGAGCTCCCAAAAGCCTTGGAATTTCTTAGGTGATAGAAGCATATTTTGTTCTAATGCCTTGCATGGGGGCTAGTCACCAGAAAGACCAAGCATTATTAGAAACTTGAAGTTTTAGGTGCAGCCCCCAACCTTCTAGGAAGAGAGATGGACTGGAGATTGAGTTAATAATCAATCATCCTTATGTGATTAAACCTCTATAAAAATCCCTAAACCAAGGGCTTTAGAGAGCTTCTGGGTGAACATAGCTATATGCCAGGAGGGTGGCTTATCCCAGGTTCACTACACATGGAACACTTCTGGACCTTGTATTGCTGCGTCTGTATCCTTTATCATCTCCTTCACAATGACTGTGTCTCCCTGAGTGTCATGAGTAAGTATAGCAAATTATTGAACTTGAGGAGAAGATTGAGGGAACCTCCTACTTGTAGTCAATTTTTCAGAAGTATGAGAGATGGCCTGAAACCTGTCCCTGGCATCTGAAGTGGGGGCAGACTTGTAGGATCAAGCCCTTAACCTGCAGGGTCTGTACTCACTTCAGGTAATTAATGCTATGATTGGATTCTAAGACACCCAGCTGGTGTCTGGAAAGTTGGAAGATTATTGTGGGGAAAACTCTCACACATTTGGTGTCAGAACCAAATGTTGTGTAGAGGAAAATAAGTGTTATTTTTTTTCTTTAAGTTACTCTTTAACATGTACGAAGATATAAATTGTACATTTGATGAAGATAATTAGTAACTTTAATTCAGTCTCCAACAATGCACAGTCTATAGAATGCAATCACTGTGTTTCTGTCTCCCATCTGCCACTCCTGTTGCCATGCGTTTATTGTATTAGGCAGCTGGGACAACCACGATAAAACACCACTGACTGTGTGGCTTAAACACCAGGAGCTTATTTTCTCACAATTCTGGAGGCCAGAAGTCCTAGGTCAAGGGGATGTTAAGGTTGGTTTCTGGTGAAATCTCTCTTCCTGGCTTATAGACAGTCACCTTTTCACTGTACCATCACATGGCCTTTCTTCTGTGCATATGGGGAGGGAGGGATGGAGAGAGAGAGAGAGCGAGCTCGATCTGGTTTCTTCTTCTCAGAAGGACATCAGTCCCATTGGATTAAGGCCTCACTCTTAGGACCTCATTTAACCTTAATTACTTCCTTAATGCCCCATCTCCAAATATAGTCACAATTAGGGAAAGAGCCTCAACATACAAATTCTGGGGAATACAATTCAGCCCATAACATCTACATATGCATCTCTCTTTTTCTGTGTCTCTGTCTCTTTCTCAGGCACTATAGAAACTATGCCTGACATCTACCCCCGCTGATCTTGATTTAAGTGACCTGGAGTCAGTATTGCTATTACATCACTTTTACATTTGTATCTTTCACTTCCTAAGAAGTAGTCATTTTTTTTAAAATAAGTTTTTTGTTTTAGAATGGTTTTAGTTTTACAGAAAAGTTGCCAGAATATCACAGAGTTTCTGTATTCCCTATACCCTGTGTTCCCTATTAATACTGTGCTGCATTGATCACAACTAATGAATTGGTATTGATACATTATTGTGAATTCAAGCCCATAGTTATTTAGATTTACAGTTTTTAACCTAACATCCTTTTTCTGTCCCCAGATTCCATCCAGATACCACATTACCTGTGGTCATTCTCTTTGGGCTCCTCTTAGACTTTTCAGATTTTCCTTATTTTTGATGACATTGACAAGTTTGAGATACCCTATGCAAGTGTTTTGTAGAATGCCCTTCAGTTTGGGTTTGTCTGATGTTCTCATGGTTGGACAGTAATTATAGGTTTAGGGGAGGAAGCTCACAGAGGTGAGGTGCCCTTCTCATCACATCTATTAGGGGTACATGCTGTCAACATGATTTGTCACTGATGATGTTGACCTTGAGCACCTGGTCTGAGCATGTTCATTAGTTCTATCTGAAGTTACTCTTCTTCTTTTCCATTGTGTGCTTCTTAGAAGGACATTACCATGAACATCCCATACTTAAGGGGTGGGAAGCTATGTTCTACCTCCTGGAGAGCAAAGCATCTACATAAAATATTTAAGATTCTTCTGTATAAGAGATTTAGTTACTTATTTTTTCATTCAATTGTTATGTTCATCAGTTTATTTGTTCTCCATTTCTTCTTCTTCTTCTTCTTCTTCTTCTTCTTCTTCTTCTTCTTCTTTTGAGAGAGAGAGAGAGAGATGAGGGGAGGAGCAGAGGGAGAGGGAGAGACAAAATCTTAAGCAGGCTCCATTCCCAGAGTGGAACCTGACACAAAGCTCAGTCTCACCACCCTGAGATCATGACCTGAGCTGTTTTCTAAAATTAACTTGTTTCTATAAGTCAGTGGACTGAAATCAAGAGTCAGTTGCTTAACTGACTGAGCTACCCTGACACCCCTCCATTGCTTCTTTTTAAAAATTTCTTATTATCAAAAATTTAACCATACACAAAAATGAAGAAAATAGTGCTGTAAACTCCTACAGTCTAGTTTCAATAATACAGTCTAGTTTCAATAAGCAACTTTGTTGCTTCCACATGCCCCTAGCCAGCACTTGTTCTGCAAAAATTTTAAAGCAAATATCAGACATTATCATTTCACTGGTAAACTGATAGGGACATTAAAAGCTCCTGTTCCCTTCCCCATAACAGAATAATGGTAAAAGTATCATATAATGGGTGTCTTTTTTTTTAATTTGTCAGAAAGCGAGACAAGCAGGGGGAGCAGCAGGCAGAGGGAGAAGCAGGCTCTCTGCTGAGTAAGGAGCCTGATGCGGGACTCAGTCCGAGTACCCTGGGATCATAACCCAAGCTGAAGGCTGACACTTAACTGACTGAGCCACCCAGGCATTCCTAATAGGTGTCTTTTATAGTTGGTTTATTTGAGTCAGTTCTAAACCACGTCCACATATTGTATTTGGTTGTTACGTCTCTTAAGTCCTTTTTATTCTTTTATAGCCCACACTCATTCTTTTTCCTCTCTGATGTCACCAATAGACAGGTTCACCTGCTCTCTTGGTGAGGCCAGTTATAATAACCATTTTATCCGAGGCTTTCACAAAGGGTGACCTTGGACATTTTAGGCAGGGATTCAGCTTGTTCCAAATAAAAAAACAAGATATCCACTATTCTCTGAACTGTGGACCAGGGCTAAGGGGCTCCCTTATTTCATGAACTATTATTCCCCAACAATAGTAACAATAAAACATATACTATATACACACATCTACTCTAACACACATACTTTGAGAAATACAAAAGCAGAACTTGCCAAGCAAGAATTTTCAACATCTATCCCACTTCCCTTAATCTGTATATTCCCCAAAAGCTATAAGTCTCATTTTCCCAGGGTAGATGTAGGATCCATGTGTATATTCATGAAAATTTGAACAATTTTTAAAAATTGCCTTAATAATCAACTTCAGTACCAAATCCACTAAGAGTTTTATAAAAGAATAAAAAGGGAAAATAAGAGAGTAAGAACAATGGATGAGCTGTCCCACTGGATTCATTTCTGTGGTGAGGCAAACCTGATTTCCTCTATTTTCTAAAATTAACATGTTTCTGTAAGGAAGAAAACAGATTATAATGGAAGAAGAAAGCATCCCCCTCTTAGCTCCACAAAGCCTTGGGTCCCCATCTTGTACTGCCTAAAAATCTAAGTGTCCCCCCCAGGAGGCTGTAAGCCCTAAATGTGTCCCTCCCTGCTCCCTGCTATAACATTGGAATGGACAGTAAAATTCAGGATTGTATTTCCAGGAGAAAATAGTTTTGTTTTGTTTTTTATTTTGGTTCACCACTTTTTAACTTTATCTGGTAGTCAGAGGATGGGGAAATTTGCCAAAAAGTTTGCATAAAGGATTTGGTTTTTCTGAGGTTTTACAGATTTAAGAAATGCAGATATTGATGCATTCTGATATGATAAGACCACAATCCTATGTCATAGACCTTTCTGAGCACCCTAATAGCTATAGTTATGGGTTTTATCCATCTTAGTACTGCTACCACTATACACAGTGAGGATGTATGTGACTCACACCACTCAGATCAGGGCTCCCCAATTCCCTCAAGTATAGTTCAGAGTTTCACACCTCCACCCTGTGGCTGTCCAGGGCCTCCACTGGGTTTAGGTGTTCCTAGATCACTACAGAGTGAAGTTGAATGGAGCAGGGCAGTCTGATAGGGTTGGAACAGAGTCCACTGCAATGATGGGTTTTGCTCACTTGAGAAATCACCAGGTGAAGGTTGAAGCAGCCAAGGTGCCATCTAACCTGAGAGGTTCTCCTGGAGAAGGTGTGACATTCAGCAGGTGAGACCTCTGCCCTCTGACAGCTTCTCACAGTGATCCTGCCCAACTCAACTGCAGGGGACGCCATTCACGTGGACTACAGCCCTGGCACTGTGCAATGTGTAGCCTACAAAGCTAAATACAGTGACCCAGACCTGGCGAGGTGCACAGGCTTCCAGAGCAGCAGGGTTCCCTTTACTCCCCACTTCTTGCCTTTTTGTATCCATAACTTGTACGAGGTCAACGCCCAAGGTTGGCATTCCAGGTATGTACCTCTTTGAGTCCCACCCCCCACCCGTCACTTTCCCTGCCCCTCAACTCATCTCTGGGGTTGTTTGAAGGTTAAGTTCTTCCTGTCTTTAGGAAATATGAACCGGTTGTTGGATGCTAATGATTCTGTCTCCCATAGAGATGGGCCATGAAGGTTAAAGCACCAAAACATAGATCTAGTTATATACAGACAAACATATGAATTAATGAAGATAACATAGTATTTGGTGTCTAGGGCTAAAGGACTATAAGTAGGAACACCTGAAGGTAGGCACAGTGACTAACCCTTTTTATAGGAAAGGAAATTGGAATGTAGAGAGTAGTGATTTAGCCGAGATCACCCAACTAAAAGTGTGGTTTGTGACCCTGTTATGGTGGAATTTTATCCAACCTGACTAGTGATTTCCAGTGAGGTAAGTTCACTGAAGTATACTATATATATATATATATATATATATATATATATATATACATGCACACATCTTAAGTGCTTAGATGAATTTTTAATGTGTAAACTACTTACTTCAAGATTTAGAACATTTCCATTGCTTCAGAATGCCACCTCTCAGGAGTTACACTATTCTGATGTCTGTCACCATAAATAAGTTCTGCCACTTCTGGAACTGTATATGGATGGAATGGCACAGTACAGACCTCAAGTGTCGTTTCTCGCTCTAGGTAATGGGCGTGTGTGTGCTAACACATGCTTGTGTACTCTGAGACATGTTTGCCTTTCTTGGTGACACATCGAGTACAAACCCAGAAATAATCAACATGCACGGTGAAATCGTGTGCTGACTCATGGATGTGCTATAGATTTCTAATGGCTACATTTGGGGTAAGGCCACATCTAGGGTGAGTAGACTACATTTATGTTTGCTTCAGGCACAATGATGAAAATCATTGCCTCAGTGAACTTCATCTGTTTAACAACTTCTATTCTCTGATCACATTAGATGTTTATCTGAAAGCCAAATTAACTTCATTTGGGCTGCACTGATTGAGTAAGTGCTTTATGCCATTTTACCAGAGTGTGGACTGTAGTAGGTTTGAAAGGATGGGCCACCTCCTACTTCTCCTATTTCTTTACAGCACTGTGCTGGGTAAAAACACACCCACAGGAAAATGAGAGTTACTCACTACTGGGCTTGACTTGGGCAGGAAGGATCTTGCTTATCCCCATCCTCTTCTCTCTTCATTCATTATTGTTACTATTAGCGTTGGTACAGGCAGAAAAGATAAAGACTGCATGGCCCAAGGCCATCTTCTCCTTGTGTTAAAGGCAGTGAAGCTAGGTGGTAGGCACTCAGGCATTGCCATTTTCTAGTTGTGTGCCTTTGGGTCAAGTGACGACTCCTTTCTGTGCCTCCATCCCCTCAACCATAGAATGGGGACAGGATTAATTACTTGTGTCACGGGGTTGTTGTGATGAGGAGAGGAGCTGCACATTTATGCATGCCTACAAAGCACCAAAAAGGGTGATTTATTAAATAAAATAAATCTTATTTTATCAGTATTTATACAGTAGAACAGTAACAAAGTTTTGGTAAATATGAACCATTATAACAGCAGTGGTTAAGGTCTATGAGCACTTTGTGCAAATATCTGAGGCTTGAAAAAACACTGACTAGCTCTATACTATAAAAGGAAATAAGATCAATAAATATTAGATAAGCATTATGGCAGGGACATTTCCTGCTCATGAATAACCCTGTGCTCCCCTGCATTTCCTAGTTTCCTTGCAGTTAGACAGCACTCTGTGGCTGGTTCTGCTATTGTCTATGCCTGCAAGTGGCTCTTGTCCCTTTTGGTATGAAAGACTTAAGAGCCAGTGCATGACTCTCCAGGTTACTCTTTTCTAGTTAATGAGACTGAAGAGGTCATATGTTCTCACTGGTGCAGCTACAGGATGATGATGCCTTCTGAAGCCTGGGTTCCCAAGTCAGCAGAGCTTCTCCAACCTCCACTGGATATGTAGTGAGTCAGAAAAACACTTCTGTTCTGTTAAGCCACTGAGATTTGCAGGACTGTTTGTTACGTCAGCAGAGTCTAGCCTAAACTGTGTACAAGCATTTACCTAATGTAACGTGCCAACCATTCAACTATACTTAATTCAGTTCAACCTGACTCCTCCATAGTTGTATATGAATTATGTAGAATAAAGGCTCTGCAAAGGTGGGGATCTTTGTTTTGTTCACTACTATATGCCAAATTTCTGCAACAATGCCTAGGACAAAGCTCAATAAGTATTTATGACATGAGTGCCTTTTAAAGGATTTGTTAAGAATATAGGTGGGGCTTTCAAAGTAAGAATGCTCAGGACCTACAAAGGTCTTAAGACAGCTCAGACATACGGATATCCTATAACCAGAGATTCTGGCTATGTTAGGTGTTGACGAGATGCAACTTTGATTCTTTGGGGTCCTACCCCAAAGTCCTGCTGAAGACATGAAGGAGATGAGCCTCAGATGCACGTGATCCACACTCCATCCTCAATACTTCTCTTGTGTTCTTCTTCTTCTTTTTTTTTTTTTCCTAAATAGGCTTCATGCCCAGTGTGGAGCCCAGTACGGGGCTTGAACTCACAACTCTGAGATCAAGACTTGAGCTAAGATCAAGAGTCGGTTACTCAGCCAACAGACCCGCCCAGGCGCTCCCTGTGTTTTTCTGTTTTTAAATGCCTCTGCCTCCTATTGTTCTTTGTAGATGACAGAGCTGAATGCATCTCTTTCTTTAACACAGTTTAAAAATTGTATCAGAGCAGAGTCAGAAAACGTGATAGGTAGACTGCTAGCCTATACTTTTTAAAAAAGTGTCGTTTTAACTGTGAGGTGTTATGTTGTTTTTAAATATAGAAATTTCTAGCTTTAAAACTGTCACAGTAAGATGACATCAGTAATTATGTCAGTAATTATATCAGCTTCAGATATTAGCATGAACTCAGTACCTAAATAAATCAGACCATGGATAATAGGAATCAAAGAAGATAGATGGCATTACTAAAGAGGTGAATATATTTTGGCTCTTCTTTCTTTGAGTTAGTTTTCATTTTGAAATTGTGAGCCTACCTTGCTCTTCTGATATAAGAAAAAAACAGAATGAACCAAGGGAAAGGCATTTATGGGCTATGGGCTTTCGAAAAACTAATGAATATATGAGATCTGGAGAAAATGTTAGTTTCCACCCTTGATTCTTATTACAAAGACAGAATGATGTAATCATATTCAAATATTGACAAAATATTTTAGTATCTTTTCATATTTTATTGGCCATTTGCTTTTTTCATTTGTTCATTTTGGTGAACTGGGAATACATAAGCTTTTATTTTTTTTTTATTTTTTTTTTTTTAAAGATTTTATTTATTTATTTGACAGACAGAGAACACAAGTAGACAGAGGCAGTCAGATAGAGAGAGAGGGAAGCAGGCCCCCTGCCGAGCAGAGAGCCCGATGCGGGACTCGATCCCAGGAACCTGAGATCATGACCTGAGCCGAAGGCAGCGGCTTAACCCACTGAGCCACCCAGGCGCCCGGGAATACATAAGCTTTTAAATTAGGTTGTTCATCTTTGAAATGCATTTTTTTGAAAAGGTATAGGATTTTTTTTTTAACGATTTTATTTATTTATTTGACAGAGAGAGATCACAAGTAGACAAAGAGGCAGGCAGAGAGAGAGGAGGAAGCAGGCTCCCCGCTGAGCAGAGAGCACGATGTGGGACTTGATCTCAGGACCCTGAGATCATGACCTGAGCCGAAGGCAGCAGCTTAACCCACTGAGCCACCCAGGCGCCCCTGAAAAGGTAAAGGATTAAACATAAGGTTTGTGTCCAGAGAGCTTGGACCTGCTGGAATCTTGGGAGGATTTGACAATCCTAGGCTGTTTGTTGCAGGATTCAAATTGACATGGCCTGATCGATGACAGCGCGGTGGCTACTCTTTTGGGTCTTGGCAGCTGTGATGGTGGCACCCAGCCTTGGACTTTGCAGGCAAGAACTGACCTTCTCATGTCCAGAGGGATGCTTAAGTACCACAAAGAAAAGCCAGACTTAGGGATAAGTTGCATGAGTAGTGCAGTCCCTGGAAGAATGCTGGCTGTCCCAGGAAGCCCACAGGACATGTCTTGCCTGTACAGACTCACTGGAACCACACAGAAAAATGGGATCCTCCTGAAAATGCCCCTTCATCTGGGACACCTGCCTCTATGCCATTCCTTTAACCTGGAGACTGGATCTGGCAGGTGGACCAGAGTAAGCACTCAGAGCAGGTGTGGACATGTCTCTGTGCCAAGAGAACTGTCAGTATTCATGGGAAAACTGCCACACCTGCTTCACCTGCAAGAGCAGTGGCCAAGCTCAGGGAGTGAATTGCAGGATGCACTAGTGCCCTGTGGGGACTGCCCGCCTCCTTTTGATTTCTACTTTCCCACACCTGCCACTCTGTTCAATGAAAGGGAGTGGTTGCCACATCCAGATGGGGTCTGAGCTGGCCTGAGGAAAGGGGAGGTTCTATGTTGTGATAGTACACCCAAGCTGTGCCTTGTAGGGCTGGCCTCTCTTGCTCATTCTGCCCTGAGGCTGCTCAGCTGAGCTAGTCCTCCCTTCTGGCACAGGGACTTACCAGGTCATGCACCTCCATAGCTTCCAGACCTTCAGTTCCTGCTTGGCTGGTGGGGTCTCTGCCACACAGAAGTCTGGCAAAAGGGTGTGTGATGGAAGTAAATCTCTCTCCAACAACGTGGTGTATTTTATTTTATTGTGGTATTTTTTAAAAAAGATTTTACTTATTTATTTGTCAGAGAGAAGAGATAGAGAGAGCACAAGCAGTGGGAGCCGCAGGCAGAGGGAGACAGGAGCCCGATGTGAGACTTGATTCCAGGACCCTGGGATCATAACCTGAGCTGAAGGCAGATGCTTAATGGACTGAATGCTATATTTTAATGGGAATGGGAATGTTGCCCATAATTTTCTTCTGAAAAATTTTCAAATTTTGGAAGGAATTTAATATATCTACCTCCTTTTTGACTGTTAATATTTAAAGTTTTCTTCTTAGTATGCAAATTTCTTCCCCAGAATTATTCAATATTCGGTTTCTGGTGGCCATTTCCCACCAAATTGATGCCTTGCACTTTTCTTTTCAGGGCCCCTTGAGCTAGGGTATCTGAGTATCAGGTCAGGACCCTGTCTACTAAATGTCAGCTTGTTGAGTTCTGGTTCTCATCTTCCTGCCCTGTGCCCTAATCCATGATCCTTAAATACTTCTGATTTGGTGTCATTGGTTTTATTTTGTTTGTTTTGGTTTTTTTTTAAGCTTTATTTATTTATTTTAGAAAGACTATGTGTGCATGAGTTGGGGGAGGGGCAGAGAGAGAGGTGGGTGGGGGAAGCAAACTCCCTGCTGAGCTCAAGAGCCTGAAGCCTGAAAACCCTCTCATTCTCAAGACCCTGAGATCATGACCTGACCTGAAACTAAGAGTTCCGTGCCTGACCAACTGAGCCACCACGACACCCCTATTTCTGTTTTGGGTGTTGTTTTGTTTTGTTTGTTTTTCCCAGAAAGCATGCTCTTGCTTGTTTTACTGCTTTTGTTTGGGTTTGGAGAGAAACTATTTTTTTAAATAAAAAAAAAAAAATGGAGTAAACTGTGATGTCTATTTAGGAAGGAAAACTGCCAGAGAGCGCTGAGAAATTCAAGGGAAACTGGCTAATAGGGATCACATTTCTTCCCAAACGTTTGCATGAGCTTGACTGGGGCTTATAAAGGAGTGCTTGGGGATGTATTGCAGAGTCTTGTCTGAAGACCTCCTTTAGGCCTCGTTTAGGCCCTCTGTCTAAAAAACGATCAGGCTGTTTCGCTGAGTTTCTTCTGACCAAACCCTTCATGGCTTCACCACAGGAGATTATAGATGGGTGTTCTGAGGCTCTCCTACAAATAGTCTAGACTCTAGAGTCTGGTTTGGATGATTCATTAGATTTCTGGTGATGACTGAAGAACTCAGCTCCAGGCTAAATGATAAGTCTGATCTGATAGCTAAGACGGAGTAGAGAAAAGCCACCAACATGCATGATAGAGTGGGAGAAAACAAGAAACAACAGTGAAAACAAAACAAGCCAGAAAAAAAGAACTCAGAGAAAATGAAGACAGTGCAAATAATAGAAGAAAATACGAAAGAACAGCCATTCAGCTTCTCAGACAGGCTTGGAGGTACGGAAGCCATTAAACAAGAAAGAAGGCTATGGAACGGGAATTAATGGAGTGTATGAAACCCTCCGATGGGCGTTTACAAGGAGGTAGAATGAGGAGGATGGTAATAAATGATAATTCCAACCTAAAGATGATAGCTAATATTTGACTGTTTATCAGGTGTCAGGTATTAGACTAAACTTTTCACGTTCATCTTCTCATTAAATACAACAAAGGTTTAAGATACTCTTCATTATTATTCTCATTTTAGATATAAAGAAATTGAGGTCAACGAGTTTAAGTAGTTTGTCAGCAGTCATGCAGATAGCAAGCTTTGGAGGCCAAATGAGTTTCCAAAAAATTATGAAAATTATGCAAAAGACATTAATGTCTTATCTGACATACAGGGCTAGAGGGTAAACACACAGAAGGAAAGAAATTTACAAATATTACTACATTTAAAAGGTGACAAAAATATCAGTCAGAGGTGGGAAGGGAAAAAAGTCAGCTTTTTATAGCACTTCTTGTTGGTTCTGTCTTACCCCTATGCTACTAGGTACACCTGATTGCAGTATCTTTGACATTAGGGAACATATCTGGCGCTCTGCATCCATTGTGATACCTGGCACATAAACAAGTCCTTCTTTGGATTTCACTGGTGAAGCCATCTGTATTCTGATGTGAACAGGCGAATTTACACCTTGAGCCCTGCTTACTTTGTGAGGCAGAGGAGGGGAATTCAGGAAAAACATTCAGGGTGTTCCAGCAGCCCCAGAAGAGGCAGAAATATCCCTGGAGGAAACAGAACTCAAATTTACCTTTTTCCAAATAGGACTGTCTTGGTAACACAGTCTCAGTGAAAAGTAAGTGGGAACAGAGGAGGCTCTTAGTAAAGGAGTGAGGCATCTTGGTGTTGCTGTTGATAACCAGCAGTGATAATCGCAGGATGGGGAGGATGAAAAAAATTCGGGGGAGGGGGTCACTTGAAAAAATACACAGAAAATTAAGCAAATAAAAACTAGGGGAAAACAGAATACTGTGAAAGAAGGAAGTACATCGTAGAATTATTTAGTTCACCAGTGAACAATACTGACATTGGCCATTTGTTCAACCAAAAAAGTGTGATAAAACCATATTGAGACGATAAGAAGAAGCAGCAGCAGAGGCCATGCTCTGTAAGAATTAAATTCACAAATGCCATAAATGGAAATCAAGAGCATCCTATTTGCAAGTAAGGGACTAAGTCCAAGAAGAAACACTAAAAGGCTTGAAAGCAGGTGCTCCTGAAGAAGAACAGGGGGGATTTGGGGGGAGGGGGAGGTTGGGGAGAGAACTAACTTTTATACTAATTGTTAAATTATGTGCCTGCATTATTTTATCAGCATTTTTAAAAATTGTTTTATCCCCTGCATATAAGCAATGAACATGTTTGTCCTTAAGGGTTGTTCCAGAATAATTCACTTATATTGCTATTTTTAAAATTTTTTAAATTTTTTTATTAATATATAATGTATTATTAGCCCCAGGGGTACAGGTCTGTGAATCACCATAGCACTTCACAGTACTCACCATAGCACATAACTTCCCCAATGTCCATAACCCAATATATTGTTGTTATTAAAACATATTAATTTAAAAGGAGTTAAGATGGGATGCCTGGGTGGCTGAGTTGGTTAAGTGTCTGACTTCAATGTGAGACAGGAATCCATCAGAATCCTAGAGGAGAACATAGGCAGTAATCTCTTCGATATCAGCCAGAGCAACTTCTTTCAAGATATATCTCCAAAGGCAAAAAAAACAAAAGTGAAAATGAAATTTGGGGACTTCATCAAGATCAAAAGCTTCTGGGCGCCTGGGTGGCTCAGTGGGTTAAGCCGCTGCCTTCGGCTCAGGTCATGATCTCAGGGTCCTGGGATCGAGTCCCGCATCGGGCTCTCTGCTCGGCAGGGAGCCTGCTTCCCTCTCTCTCTCTCTCTCTCTCTGCCTGCCTCTCTGCCTACTTGTGATTTCTCTCTGTCAAATAAATAAATAAAATCTTTAAAAAAAAAAAAAAAAAAGATCAAAAGCTTCTGCACAGTAAAGGAAACAGTCAACAAAACAAAGAGGCAACCCACGGAATGGGAGAAGATATTTGCAAATGACAGTACAGACAAAAGATTGATAACCACGATCTATAAAGAACTTCTCAAACCCAACATACACAAAACAGATAATCATATCAAAAAATGGGCAGAAGTTATGAACAGACACTTCTCCAATGAAGACATACAAATGGCTATCAGACACATGAAAAAATGTTCATCATCACTAGCCATCAGGGAGATTCAAATTAAAACCAGATTGAGATACCACCTTACACCAGTTAGAATGGCCCAAATTAGCAAGACAGGAAACAACGTGTTGGAGAGGATGTGGAGAAAGGGGAACCCTATTACACTGTTGGTAGGAGTGTAAAAGTAAGTGTAAGTGCAAGTTGGTGCAGCCACTTTGGAGAACAGTGTGGAGATTCCTCAAGAAATTAAAAATAGAGCTTTCCTATGATCCTGCAATTGCACTACTGGGTATTTACCCCAAAGATACAGATGGAGTGAAAAGAAGGGCCATCTGTACCCCAATGTTTATAGCGGCAATGGCCACGGTTGCCAAACTGTGGAAAGAACCAGGATGCCCTTCAACGGACTAATGGATAAGGAAGATGTGGTCCATATACACTATAGAGTATTATGCCTCCATCAGAAAGGATGAATACCCAACTTTTGCAGCAACATGGATAGGACTGGAAGAGATTATGCTGAGAAAAAGAAGACAAGCAGAGAGAGTCAAGTATCATGGTTTCACTTACTTGTGGAGCATAACAAATAACATGGAGGACATAGGGAGATGGAGAGGGGATGGGAGTTGAGGGAAATTGGAAGGGGAGGTGAACCATGAGAGACTATGGACTCTGAAAAACAATCTGAGGGTTTTAAAGGGGCAGTGGGGATGGGAGGTTGGGGGAGCCAGGTGGAGGGTATTAAGGAGGGCACGGATTGCATGGTGTGGTACAAAAACAAGAATTCTGTTATGCTGAAAATAAATTTTTTTTAAAAAGTTGTCTGACTTCAACTTGGGTCATGATCCCAGGGTCCTGGGACCGACTCCCACATTGGGGCGGGGGGAGGGGAGGAGTCTGTGCTCAGCGGGAGCCTAATTCTCCAACTCTGCCTGCCTCCGCCCCACCACGTGTGCTTGTTCCCTCTCTCCCTCTCTGACAAATAAATAAAATCTTAAAAAAATAATAATAAAAGGAGTTAAGACAGAAAAAAAAATCTGATGAGATGTGCAGCCATAAAATAAACTTAGTCTCAGTGCAATAAAGTGACTTTTGCTGCAAATACATAGAAGGTCATCATTCCTTCACATCACCCATAGTAGTCTATACTGATGCTTTAGTAACAGTTTTTCTGGAAAAAATAATCATGCCATTAAATTAAAAATCAACAGATTTACAATAACTACAACTTCCCTTTTCTTTCTCAGAGGCAGGAGCCCTGCTTTTAATTTTCTTGTATTTGCTGCTGCTTTTAGAATGGAAGGATGCTGACTTCAAGCCAAACGTTCTGTCCTTGATCTTGACAGTAGATCCTTCTCCCGGAGCTAGTGGTGAGTTTAGCTGCTGGTTTACTTAGACATCAATTACAGATATTGCTGAAGACAAGATGCGATTTGGAGGCAGCTTAACTGGTTATTAAGCATACTGTGTTTTGTCCAGTGCTTGCTAAACACTTCTCCCCTGGGCCCTGAGGATTCATTCCCAAGCAGAACATCCAGTGGGAGGACAAGCCTGAGAGGGCAGGGTGGGGAGGAGCAACACCGTCCCCAAGGCTGTTTTGTTTAATTGCAGAGGAGGGGAGAGCAGCCCAGTCCTTAGAAGTCCTTATAACTCCATGATCTTCATGGCATTTACCACGTCCTTGCCCAAGCAGGCTCCGGGGTGTCTGTTGAAATCTGTCATGTATTCATTCAAACATCAAATTTCATTCACGGCCTACCATGTGTCAATGCCTGGCTAGGTTCAGGAATTACAGAGAGGAGGAGTGAGGCTGACAGGGGCTCATTAGCAAGACACTCTGTATTTTGCTGTGATGCCAACTAACCAAAGGACTTGATGGAATCACAAACTTGGTCCTCTTTAGAAATTATCCTTCCAGACGTGGCCCAGTGACATTAAGAAACCAGCCCAGAATCTCACTGGTATTTGCAGAACTGAGATGAAAACCAGCTTCCAGAGCTTCCAGCCTGGTTACGGTCCATGCAGTAGATTATTATTTTTAAGATTTTATTTATTTATTTGAGAGAGAGAGAAAGAGAGAGAGAGTACAAGCAGGGGGAGCAGGAAAGGGAGAAGCAGGCTCCCTCTGAGCAGGGAGCCCGATGCGGGGCTCGATTCCAGGACCCTGAGATCGTGACCTGATCCAACCCTCACCAGACAGCCCCCAGGTGCCCCCATGCACTAGATTATTAAAGGTGTGAAAGAGGTGTAGACAATGATATTCTGCACACCTTTTCACAGTAAGTTTCTGCAAACATGACTAAAGGGATGCTTTGACTTTTCACAGAAGAAACAACTCATTGAGGAGCCCTGCCAAGGAGAAGGGAACTGTCCTGCAGGTTGGGGAACCTCCCGGACACTCCAGGCCCCCAGTGTAAGCCGGCCTGCAGGAAGGCCATGGCAATCAAAACCTCAGGAAGTGATGGAGGAACAACAGAAACCCTGAGGGCAGAAATCGGGGAGTGCGACCAACCAGAAATAAAGGAAAAAGACCCTCATGACCCTCACAGTCAAAGTGGAAAAAAGAAGGGGCAATCTGTGGAAAGAAAGGAGGGGAGGCCTGACCTTTGCTGTGCCCTTGGGAGGATGGTCACAGAGACCCCCATGTTGCAGTTTCTAAGAGAAGGGAAAGCAGCATCAAGCAGGGAAAGTGTGTAGTGTGATACAGCCCAGACGAGCTCTTTCCTAGCTTGTCAAGACCTTCTGAACTACAGAGAATAATGCAAGCACCTATCATTTACAAGGAAATGGTAACTGAATAACACTTTTGGAAAGAGAGAAATAAAATACGTCTCATACCATTTCCAGAAGAACTAAAAGCCTAAACCACGAAAACATGAATTAACAGTAGAGCATGTTCATTAGTTCAGGATTGATGTTGATTCAGTCACAGGAGGAAGGGGGAGGAAGCAAATGCAACAAGCTTCCTTCCTTCCTATTTCCTCACATAGGAAGGGAGGAATGGGGAGGAGTGGGGGAGGAAGAGGTTTTCAACAAAAACAGAAAGGCAGAGGGCAGAGGGCAGAGAGATACATCGAGAAAGGAAAGCAAAGGTGGAAAGCAGAGTGAGATTTCAAAAAAATAGTGTTTCCATCAGAAGATTCTCCATGGCCTCCACTCACCCTCCCTCCCCCATTCCCATAGCTGCGAAGCGCAAGGTTTCTGGATCCCCCGTGACCCAAGCACGTGAAATGAACCCTCCCCACAGTGCCCTTCCTCACCCCCAAGAGATGGTGAAAAATATCTGTTTTCTTTAGCCAGTGTCCACCTCCCCAGACCTCAACTGCACTTTTCTTCAAGCTCTTGGACTTAAAGAATATATCATCACTATGTACCCTTCATACACTTTTCAGTTAACATCTGCTTCTTTTCATTTTAAGATCAGATGAAGCATAGACTCCTGTGAAGGGTAGGATCTCCAGTGTACACATTTAATATATGAATCTTAAATATATTTTTGTCCAAACACTGTAGTCACAGATTCAGCCTATTAAAATTATGAAAATACCTGGGTACAGTCTCCTTGGCAATGCCAGTCCCCAGGATCAAACCCAACCTCTAGACCAGGTCTACTTTTTCTCAGAAGTTGCTGCATTTAAAATTCAAATAAATATGTTATACTCACTCCTTTACAACTACATCACTATGTAGTGATCCTATGTAGAGTCTCCCCTAGGAGCGACATGTCCAGTTTTTGGATGCCCTGGAGGTATTTGTGCCCTAGCACAATTCTCTTGGGAAGCTTTTGGATGTGTGAAGTGATCTTTGTCTACGATAGAAGGAGGAATCGCAGATGGCAAGCTTCTTCTCGGAGAGATTTGTGTTAGGAAGGAGTTCATAAAGAAGGTGAGGATCCGGAATCCTGTCTGCTCTCAGAAATCCCTTGGTACCACCTAGGAGCCCAGGGACCCGGTTTTGATGAAGGCGATTCTACTGTCTCACCTGTCACATAATGCATGTTGTGTTCTCTTTGTCCTTGACTCAGTCACCACCGTTCTCCACTTCCTGAAAAGCTATGTTGTCTTCTGCCTCAACCACTCCTGGGAATGCTCTCCCCACCTCCCTGCCTTTAACCCCCCTCATGGCTACGGGGAGTGCTTCCCTCCACATGACTCTTTATTCTCTCACAATCCAGGACGGGGAAACGGATGATTGTTGCTCATTTTCTCCCCACCATCTCGTGAAAACCTCTGCTGTGGGGCTGAGAGTAATATAATGTGGAATAATCTTCATGTCACCAAATGGTGGTTCACCATCTAGTGAGAAGATGATATATTTTTCCTTTAATCTCTTACTACACTAAATTATAGTAATACATGTCTTAATGTCAAATCATCTTTCCATTTCTGGAATAAACCCATAATATATTACTCTTTTAATTCACTGCTGGACTCAGTTTACTAGTGTTTTATTGGGATATTTTTTCATTATATTCTTAAGTAGAATTGACCAATTGCTTTCCTTTCTTTCCTTTTTTTTTTTTTTTTAAAGATTTTATTTATTTATTTGACAGAGAGATAGAGATCACAAGTAGGCAGAGTGGCAGGCAGAGGGAGAGGGAGAAGCAGGCTCTTTGCTGAGCAGAGAGCCTGATGTGGGCCTCAATCCCAGGACCCTGGGATCATGACCTGAGCTGAAAGCAGACACTTAACCGATGGAGCCACCCAGGTGCTCTGACCAATTGCTTTCTTCTCATTTACTAACTTTAGTGTCAGATTTAATGCCACAATCATAAATGAGCTGGGGAGATGTTCACCTTTTTCTCTGCTGTAGGACAATTTATGTAACATGGATATTCTCTTGTCTTGTTTTTTTTTTTTTTTTTTTTTTTTTTTTTTTTTTAAGATTTTATTTATTTATTTGACAGAGAGCGATCACAAGTAGGCAGAGACGCAGGCAGAGAGAGAGAGAGGAGGAAGCAGGCTCCCTGCTGAGCAGAGAGCCTGATGCGGGACTCGATCCCAGGACCCTGAGATCATGACCTGAGCCGAAGGCAGCGGCTTAACCCACTGAGCCACCCAGGCGCCCCTTCTCTTGTCTTGTTTTAATCATTTACCCCAAGTGTCTTGTTTAGGTAGATCTTTGCCTTTTCTTTTTTGGTTGTTTTCTTTCTCAAACCAATTTTTTTAAATTATTTTTTTGAGAGAGAGAGAGCACAAATGGGGTGAGGGTCAGAGGGAGAAGCAGGCTCCCTGGGGAGCAGGGAGCCTGATGATATGGGACTTGCTCCTGGGACTCCAGGATCATGACCTGCACTGAAGGAAGACATGTAATGATGGAGCCTCCCAGGCGCCCCTCTCAAACCAATTTTAATCATCTATACTGCCCTGGAAAATAATCCATTTTCTGTAGTTTTCCAGGTCTATTCATACAAAATTTCACATAATTGATTTATTCATATAATTGACTAAAATAAACTTTTCAAACCTCCCTGTTTGCAGTCATTTCTCCTTTGTTGATCCTAAGAGTGTGTGTGTTTTCTTTTTTCTTGATGAGCTTGCCAAAATACTTTAAAATTTTAATTAATTTGTAATTTAAAAATTTGGGGGCTGCTGTTATAGTCAGGAAATAGTTGGCACTCTCAAATCGGGTAATTTGAGAGGAGTTTAACAAACTTTGTTAAACTTTGTAAAAGTTTAAAACTTTACAAAGGTGTGGTCAGGATACAGGCAAATTCCAGGGGTTAGCAGTAGGGTGGCTTTGTCACCCCTAGACAGGAATGGGTGAGGGGAGGAGGCAGTGACCAAAACCTGGAAGAGAGCCCTGGGGAGGTTGCCTTGGGAGAAGCTCCGATTTGACAATGAGACACAGGCAAACACAGTCCACAGCCAAGGAGATAAACGGAATAAAGGAATAAATGTTCTAATCTGACTCTTTTCTCTCCCAACTCCAGATGGTGCTTCCCAGTGGCCAAGACCAATTGGGACTCTGGGGTATAGTACACAGAGATCAGTATCTCAGAACATAGAATCAGATTGATAAGATGAAGGCTCTTGAAGGACAAAGGAAAGTCATTCAGTGAAGACTGTCTTCTCAAAGACCAAGCACTTAGTTCGATGGTCTAAATTAATTTTTTTTCTTTAAGATTTTTATTTATTTATTTGACAGAGATAGACATGGAGAGAAGGAACACAAGCAGAGGGAAGGGGAGAAAGAGAAGAAGGCCTCCCACTGAGCAGAGAGCCTAATTTAGGGCTCTATCCCAGGACTCTGGGATCATGACCTGAGCCCAAGGCAGAGGCTTAACAACTGAGCCACCCAGGTGCCCCCATGTTAATTTTTGTTTCCTATTTCATCTTTTTTTGCCTTTATGTTTATTAACTTCTTTCTTCTAATTTCTTTGCTTTGAGTCACTTGCTCTCTCTTTTAAGATTATTTATTTATTTATTTGGCAGAGAGAGGGAGAGAGCACAAGCAGAGAGGGCAAGCAGGGAGAGGGAAAAGCAGACTTCAGTCCCGGAATCATGACCTGAACCAAAGGCAGACACCCAAGCAACCAAGCCACCTAGGTGCCCCACTCACTTGCTCTTTTTACAGATTACTGGGTTTATATATTTTCAATCTTTTTTTTTTATCTTAAAAAGTTCATGTAATGCTAAAAGTTTTCCTTTAAGTATAACTAGATTGTATCACAGGTTTTTAGAGACCGTGCTTTTATTTTTAATATTTGGCTCAGGTCATGATCCCAGGGTCCTGGGATCAAGTCCCACATCGGGCTCTCTGCTCAGCGGGAAGCCTGCTTCCTCCTCTCTCTCTGTCTGCCTCTCTGCCTACTTGTGATCTCTGTCTGTCAAATAAATAAATAAATCTTTAAAAAAAATAGTGTTTAGTTTTCTTTCTTTTACTTTTTTTTTTCCTTGGCCCTTGGCCTAGGAATTATTTAGAAAATGGTTTTTTTACTCTGTATACTTCTGTTTATTTAGGTCCAAAAAAATAAGCAAAACTGATCTATGGTTAGTAGAAGTTAGTATATTGGCTAACTTTGAGGAAGAGAGGGATTGGTAAAGGGGAAATGACGAGGACTTCTGGAATGCTGATAATTTTCTATCTTGACCCCCTCTGGTGATTACATGGGTGTGGGCTCACTTTGTGAAAATGCATTGAGCTTGTGTTAGTCAGTTTAGGTTGCCATAACAAAGTATCATAGATTTAGCGGCTTCAGAAACGAAACTTATTTTCTCGTAGTTCTGGAGGCTAAGAAGTCCAAGGTCAAGGTGCCAGCCAATTTCTGGACTCTATTCCTGGCTTGCAGATGCCTGCTTTCTTCCTCTGTCTTCACATGGCAGAGGGGCTGAGGGGAAAGCACTCTGGTGTCTCTTCCTCCTCTTACAAGACACCTGATTATGAGATCACGAGATTAGGGTCCACGCTTACGACCTCATTTCACCTTTATCATCCTATTATGGGCCGTATCTCCAAACACAGTCACATTGGGGGTTAAGGCTTCAACATATGAATTTGGGGGATGGGAGGGAAACAATCCGGTCCATAGCAGAGCTCTTCACTTATGATCTGTATGTTTGTTTTTTTTTTTTAAACACATGGTAACTTCAACTTTAAACAGTGTATTCAGTAAAATAAAATGAAAGAGAATGTGATGAACATTAGATATCCAAGTCCCATGATCACAACGGTCTTGGAGACACATGGATCACGTGTGTCTCCAAACTCACTTAACACAGAGATGGGACCAGTGCTCATAGCCAGTGTGAAAAACTCAGTCAGGTCTCCAGGCCTGGGCTCCTTGCCTGATTGCCCACAGTGGGACATACCATATCTCAGATCAGTTGCAAAGTACTCACTGTCATTGCATAGAATGCTGTACCCCATTGCCTGATTTTCTCCTCCATTGAGCTGATGCTCTCACAGACAGAATGTGTTCGTGTTTGTTGATCTGGTAGTGGCGCTCTACAGCAGGGTTCCTCTTTTACCACAGTCTTGCAGCTCAGAACTGAGCATGTTGGTAGCACAAAGCATAGAGTATCACCGGGAAATCACAAGCTTCTTGGGGGGCTCCACGGCAGGCTGGGCTAGGGAAAGAGAAGGGAGGAAGAAAAGAGAGAAGCTGAAAAGTGTTTTAAAATATCAAAGTGCTCCTAAAAAATAAATAAATGAAGTATCAAAGTGTAAAGATTTTTAAAAGTATTATTTGGTTGTTAATTTGTCATTAAATGTGACTTAATTTCTGCTCTTTGGAATTTGTCAACATTCCTTTTGTGGCTTAATTGTGTAGTCAAAATTTGCTAATGTTCCATCTTAGCATGAAAAACTGCATATTCATTAAACAAATATTTATTGAGGGCTCACTATGTGCCAGGCACTTCTTCAGATTCTTAGGATCCATCAGTGAACACAACAAAGATCCTGCCGAGAAGAAACAGACAATAAGCAATACTTGGTGAATAAGCAAATTATAAAATAATGATATATGTACTATGGAAAGTGACAGATGTTTTCTAAAATAATAGAGTAGGGTAAGCAGGATTGGGACTGCAGTTTAATAGGGTGGTCAGGATAGACCTCATTGAAAAGATGCTGTGACAATGTGAGGGTAGAGGAGTAGCATGCAACTGTGTGTGCATGCATATATTTGCACTTCCTGCAGGGCTTTGTAGGGCTGTGTAGAACCTTGACTCCTAGTAAAGTGGGTTGGGACAGAGGAGTATCATGATCTCATTTAGCTTTTAAGTGCTCACACCGATAACTTTGTGAGAACTGACTATAGAAAGCCAAGAGCAGGGAGGTGGCTGGGAGCTTGTTGCCATTTTTCAGATAGGACCTGTTGGTGATTTGCATCACCAGTCTTAGAGGTGG
This sequence comes from Mustela nigripes, assembly GCF_022355385.1. NCBI lineage: Eukaryota > Metazoa > Chordata > Mammalia > Carnivora > Mustelidae > Mustela > Mustela nigripes. The sequence goes on from NC_081558.1 coordinate 60,160,375, forward strand.
GGAGAAGTAATTGGATTTGGGATATATTTTGAAGGCAGAGCCAACTGCATTTCCTGGCAGATTAGCGATGGGAATCAAAGATTGGAGTCCAGAATCATGCCAAGGTTTTGACTTGTGTGACTTTCTACAGTTGTCATCTACCGAGGTGGGGAAGTCTATTGATAAGTCAGATTGGGAGGTGAAGATCTGGAATTCGATTTCCAAAATACTAAATTTGAAGTGTGTTGAGTACATAATTGGATCCGTGAATGTAGGACTCAGAAGGGAGGTTGGAATGGAGATACAAATTTAGGAGCTGCTAATAGGAGGTTGGTATTTATAGCCAAGAGACCAAATGAGTTTTTTAAGGGAGTGGGTGTAAATAGAGAGGAGAAGAGCGCCAGCACCAAGATGTGGGACACACACATTAAGTCTGAGAGAGTGAGAGGAACAAGCAAAAATCTGAGAAAGAAGCACCAATGAAGTGGGAGGAAAACAGAGAAGAATGGGTCATGGAGGCTCGGTATAGAAAGTGAATCAAGGAGAGGGAATGTATTCTTGGTCTTGAAGCTATAATATTTAATGTACATTGCTAATTATTACTCAAATATCCTATATTCTTGTTTGTATCTACTCTGTCAACTTCTGATATTCTTAATTTTGTCATAAAGATTGTGGATATGTCCTTGTATATCTATCATTTTTGTTTTTACAGACAGATTTCAAAGCTTTAATGTTAGGTGCTTAAATGTTCACATATGTAATTTTTCTACCTGCCCTTAAGATTTGTTTCTATCCTTATTTTTTTCATTTGAGGGAGTTTAGAGTAAGATGGAAAATATCACAATATTAAGAGGAGGGATTCAACAAGTGACCCTGGAGTAAAAGTTTGAGGATGGGAGAGAAGCAAGCACAAAGCTTCATGTCTGAGAAAGGCTACAGCTATTAAACTCTGTCAAATACAAGCTCCCCAAATATCAACACAGCCGATTGATAAGACAATGCTGAGTTGATTGCGCGCTGTGATAAGTGAGAGCATAACTGCAACAGAACTTTGTGTCTTCAAGGGGCAAAGGCAAAGTTGGATCTTATTGAGGAATAGAAGTTTTATTTAAAGCGAAACTTTCAGTGAGATGCTTGATTAGGATTTGACAAAGATCATGACATAATGGTTTAGAATTGGGGAAAACAGCAAGGTAGAAGTTCTGAGGTGAGGGGTTCAAAGAGTTTTAGAAAGTAAGCTGTCTGTTGATGCTTCCTGTAGGGCATCTATGGGTCTTTTGGGGGGATCATATAATTAACTTTGAAGTTACTTTCCTGCCCAGGAAAGTACTTTGCCATGGCAAAGTTATGCTAATAAATGTGATGAAAATAGTAAAGTCATGGTAATATTGGCAGAAGTTCTCTCTGTGTGGTGGGGAGCCAGGTATGTGATCACTTCTGATCCTCAACACAAAACCTTCACTGGGCCATTTCCTACAGTGGGTTCAGGTTCCCAGGCCTCAGTCCTGACTGCAGCATACCTGCAGACCCTGGGCCCCCAGGGCTTCCAGTTCCCTTTCTAGGAAAGTTGATCCTTTGACATCTTAATGCCTTGTAAAGTTTTTGCATTTAATAAACATACAACTCCTAATGAACAGAATCATTTTAAATTGAAGAAAGAATACAATTTTTACCAACACTGCTCATTGTTTATCTGCAATGGATGTTCCAAGAGACATAATCTTTTGTCCATTAGTGAGAAATTGGATTTTGAGGTTTCAGCTCCCACTTTGTTCTGTTACAAGCTTTCAGTTACAAATGACTAAAGGCTGTAATTGTCCTGACCTTATCAGTGCTTCGTTTTTTAGGAAGCATGGGTTTCCTGGTAGACATGCACTCTTCAGAGACAAAACACAATTTACAGTACTGAATCTCATTCCTTTAAATTCCCCTCACTACCTTGTGCATTGTTGAGAAAGACTCAGCTTACTTTGCAGCCTATATTTTTTATTATTATTTTTCCTAAAAGAACGACCAAGGTCCTAGGAAAGATGTAAAGAAAGTTTAATTCATCTCTCATGATGATTGTTATTACTAGTACTGCTGTTTTGCTCTTTGGTCATATCATTTAACTAACTGAATAATTAATTAGCTAATCAAATAAAAGCTGCTATCCAATACATAGATAGGCACTGTATATTACATGATGAGAAAAGTAGTCAACATCATCCTTCCTGTGGGAGCACCATTGATATCATGCAGGTGCCTTCACCAGACCAGTAGATCACCCCCAGCAGCTGGGAGTGTTGGTGGTTAATGGCTCAGAGCTGTCCCCTTCAGAGTGTTGTTCAGCCAGACCAGGAGCCATCTGGCCTGGAATATTACAACCCCAGCACACCCAGGGCAGCCCACAGCCAATGAGTGACTGACACGGAGTTGCACAAGGCCAGTCCTCTAGCCTCCAGCTGGGACCAACTCTGCCGTATAATTCATGCTCCAGAGCTTCCCGTGGGATCAAGGTTGAAGCTGACTTCAGCGGAAACCACTCTCTTGCTTAGCTTCTCCCCCTGCTCCACCTTATTTCTATCCCTCCTCTCCCTCCTAAGAACACTCCCTCTGTAAATCATATCTACCCAGTATTTGTGTCAGGCTCTGGCCTTTGATACTCCTCTCATAAGCTATTGTGTGGTAATTAATAAAGACAGGGGCTAGTCTAGATGGAGTCATAATAAAGTATATTGACCTTAAAACGCAAATTCCATGAAAGCAGAGGGAGTATTGGTTTTGTTCATCAGTGTATTTCTAGTACTTACGCTGAAAAGGCACCATGAGATCAGGCATTGTGGTCTCTCAGGGCAAGATTCATGGCGGTCACTTTTATGGTCTCTTGTGGTAGAATTTCTTGCCCTTTTCTACCCTGAAATCCTGGCTTTTATTTGAGTGGACTAACCCTCTCCATCTTTTGGTTCAGGTGGAGCTGACCTCATCTACTAACTGAAGACAATACCAAAGAAGGCAGAATGGATGATGTAGTTTGAGCTCCTAGGATCAGCCATTACTGAACATTAGTTAACCAATAAATTGATTTTTTTAATGTTTAAGTTAATCTGTGCTATGTTTCTGTCACAGGTGACCCAAACAATCTGGACTAGTAATACATGCTTCTACTTGTATTGCAAAATGTCTTCCCTTTCAACCCATCTCCGTAACTATTAGCAGCCTACATCCTAAGTAGCAGAGGACGAGAGAAGACCCCTTACCGGTAAAACTTTCTGATCTTCATTGCCACTTGAGAGATGCTCTTATGGGGGTGGGAGTATATGTCTTCAGGCATCTCATCTGTTGATCACTATATCCTTGATCAGTACCCCAAAAACCCTCACCCAGATCAAAATAGAAGTTTCCCTTGCTGTCTGAGAGTTTGCTTTATGACAGTTTGTTTTTACAAAAGACCTACATCAGTACCCATTCTTTTGCTAACTGAAAGATATTTTATCACCCTCGCCCCGCAAGGACGACAAGACGCCCTGGTTCGGATGCATCTTCTCTCCGCAAGTCTACACACTTATATACGCTTACATGACCAATCAGCGAGCAGGGTACAGGAGGGAGCGAATCAGGCTGTGCACCTAAATGAACAACTTCGCTAGCAACCAATGCTGTTTACTTCCTCTTTGGGCATTCCGCTTAGTCTCACGAGGCAATCCTAACCTGGCAACTAGCCAGGCGCCATCTTTTAATGGCAGAGGCCGCCCTGGCCAGGGGCCTGCCTCTGATATCTCCCCCTTTTTTCTTTTATGGCAGGGATCGTGCCTGTCTTAGGTTGTCAGTGGCGGGGAATATCCTTACCCGTCATCAGACGGCAGATATCAATGATCTGCGTCCTGTCTTAGGTTGGTATATTTCCCCCACCAATCTTACCCATCGTTGACTACCGATCCAGCATACTTAGCCACACTTGGGGGGATGTTCCAGCCTCGATGGCTAACAAGGCCTGCACCATGGCTTGCTGTTGCCTAGGTTGCTGTCGCCTCCAAATTTGCAGTTTCCTTACTAGCAGAATCAAGCCCACTACGAGGATTAACATCAGACCAATTACGCTAGCCCATTGTTTCGTAAAGGTTAACACATTTTGCAATGTTTTGATTATCTCTGGGAGGGTTGCAAGCTCACCTCTGGTGTTATTTATCCTTGTTATGCCTAGTAGCAGGTGCTGAGTATAGTTTTGGAATTCTGCGGAATAATTCCCCCGCAAGTATTGGGAGAGCTGTCGGGAGACATTCTGTAAGTCACTCATATTAGTATAGGCTATGGGAGTTACACAAATTGCCGGGAAGGGTACTATACATCCCAGTCCCAATAGGGCCCCCCATATGTCCACTTGTTCTTGAACCAAATACACTCTCTGGTTGACTATCAGGATTCCTGCTTGCAGATGTGCATTGATCTGAGTCTATGTTTGAAGGGCAGCCGCTGTTCCTTCTGCAAGGTGTTCATAGCTTCCGCAGTGGGTATAGTTGCAGCAAGCAAGACTGCTGCTGCCGTGGCAGCTGCTGTAGATATAGCCAATGCTGTCACAACGGCAGCTGTGATACCAAAATCTCTCTTCTTTCTGGATAGCACCACTGGTAACTTGTCCTCTGGAATGGAAACTGGGATAGGAACATGAGTAGGGATACGCATAATCACAGCCAGCTTGAAGGCCGTAACATTCCAGCACTGGGAAAGATAGCAATTCTTAGTGCAATTCAACGTATCATTCAGCTCGCTAGCATTTGTTACGAGGAAAAGGAACGGTGGCGAGACCCATATAGGAGTGGGCTGATAAGTAATATTACTGGGACAAGACACATTAACTGTTGTCTCAAAGATACTAGAGTCATTTTGTTTATAAGAACAGTTGAGGAATTTGCCACCATTTAACTGCTGAGATATCAGTACATGCTCCTAGCAAGTTACAGACCTGCCATGCATCAAAGGGAGAGGAGGGAATATGAGAGAAGAGTTAGTCACTGGTAAAGGATATAGCCATGCTTTAACCACTGCTCACAGCTCTCTGGCTTGAGTCTGCCGCAGGAGGTGTAGCATCCCCAGAGTTATCATCAGCATCTTCAGCATCATGACTGGTGGTTGGAGGCAAGGCTGCACGCACCAGCCGCTCTGGGATCCAAATTGGAGCCTCCTTTTCCTGTGGAAAAACACATACAGACCCCCTAATCCATACTAACACTGGATCTGGTCCATTCCACTTTCCTGTGAGGATGTCCTTCCAAAGTACTAAAGGCTTAAGGGAAGCAGCAGCATCACTTGCATGTCTGTCTGCAGCTGATTTACCCGTTTTGTACAACGTTAAAAAATTCAAAATAAAGAGAATGGTGTTGAGCTTATCTTTAGGGGACCTGAAGGTGTCCCCTATTCCCCCTTTTTGTTTATAAAGCACATTTTTTATTGTAAGATGCGCATGCTCCACAACACTCTGTCCTTGTGTGTTATAGGGTATTCCATGTATCAAGTGAATGTCAAGTTGTTGTAGGAAGGCTTTAAAGGGTTGTGAGGTGTAGCCTGGACCATACCTGTCTTTAATTGGTGTGGCTTTCCCCATGCCATGAAAGCCTGTAGGCAATGGGCGATAACATCTCTGGATTTCCCCCGTATGCACTGAGGCGAAAATTATTCCAGCAGGTATCTACAGACATGAACATATCTTAACTTTCCAAATTCTGAAACATATGTGACATCCATTTGCCATATATGATTAGTAACAAACCCTTAAGATTAACCCCCAAGGATGGTGCAGGTAGTAAGGTCACGCAATTTCTGCAGGAGACTACTGTGTCCCGAGCCTGTGCTTTTGTTATGTTAAATTTGAGGCGAAGAGTTAAAGCATCCTGTTTCTCCAAATCCTCCCCTAAGTGGTCCCATTGAGGTATGTTTAGCAAGCCTTCATCTAGGAACCCTGGAGCCGCCTTTTCCATTGTATTCAAATAGGCCCGAGCAGTTTTTGCTTTTAGTGGAGTTCCATTGGCTTTCAGCAGATCTTCTAAAGACCCTTCCAACCGCACTTTAGATACTTCAGATCCCATTATGAACACACAGACAACAGACACGGACGTTAAAGACTCACCACTAAATTCCGGCTTTAAGGCCGCCCCGCTTCTTATTGCGGACTCGCTAAATCCTGGCTCTAAGGCCACCCCGCTTCTTATTGCGGACTCGCTAAATCCCGGCTCTAAGGCCACCCGGCTTCTTATTGCCGACTTGCACAAGATTCCCACCACTTTGATCGTGGTCCCTTCCCCGCTTACCTGCGGTTTCGATAAGAAAATCCCGGCTCTATGGCCGCCCCGCTTCTTGTTGCGGTTTTGTACAAGTTTCCCACCACCTTTGTCGTGGTTTTACCCCGCTTACCTGCGGACTGCTCCCTTGCAAGGTTTTTCTATTTTTACTCCCCGCTTTACCACGGAATTCCCACTTTTGAACGTGGCTAATGTCCCCGCTTACCTGCGGACCTTTACTCCCCGCTTTCCTGCGGATTACCTTGCAAGATTCCTTTTTTTAGTTTCCGGGTGCTGGCGCCATTTATCACCCTCGCCCCGCAAGGACGACAAGACGCCCTGGTTCGGATGCATCTTCTCTCTCTTCCCTCCGCAAGTCTTATATACGCTTACATGACCAATCAGCGAGCAGGGTACAGGAGGGAGCGAATCAGGCTGTGCACCTAAACGAACAACTTCGCTAGCAACCAATGCTGTTTACTTCCTCTTTGGGTGTTCCACTTAGTCTCACGAAGCAATCCTAACCTGGCAACTAGCCAGGCGCCATCTTTTAATGGTGGAGGCCACCCTGGCCAGGGGCCTGCCTCCGACAATATTTGAAGATGACTTTTGCTTCTACAAAATGGTAATTCTTTTCCATTCACAACATTTCAACTTATGCAACTTTTCATAGGAACGTTCTGTTTTCAGATAGTGAAGGGAAACTTGTATCCTACGTGACCTCTAAGACCGGAAAATGCCAAACAGAATCTTGGAGTAATTTTCAAGTGTTTACTTTGGAGAAGAAGTAAGAATTATACTGTTTAGATAGATTTGTTTTGAACTGTTCAGTAGATCAGGATGTTGATGGTTGATGTTGATGTTTAGTCTTTAATGACACATAGAACTGGTCAGTAAGATTTGGCCATACAAATGTTTTCACTCTTAAGCTTCAGTGAACTATTTCTTCCTCTGAGTGAGATCAATTAATTGAACCCATTATACTTAGCCCCCATTTCAGTAGGTCTTCAGAAGGAATAAGTGCATGAGACACAAGCCCTTGACTCTAATGTGTCAGCCATGGCTCCTGGAGTGTCCACATGGATCCAACAACTGGACTGAAGAATGGGGCAGCCACGCTGTAGTTCTGGCCCAGGAGGGGTAATCAAATTCACACCCACTGTGCACCATGTCCATCACACATCACAGTGAGAGGACTGTGTTGAGGTCAGTGTTGGGAAAACACACTGGGTAAAGATAGGGAGCACCACCACCGATTCCTTCTTGGGCCTCTTTGTTCTAACACCAAATAACCGGCTTCTTTTCTCTTTCAAGTCAAGTGCTTAATTTATCAGATCTGCTGGAAGCACAAAGGAGAGTTTTGATAACATTTACTTGGCCCAGATTTTTCCAGCTAAATCAGAAATGCCTGCTAGCCTTGCCTCAACCCTATTCGAATTACAAAGCCTGTTTTAACAAAAAAATTTTTTGAGTTACCTGATAGACTCTGGAAAGATTTTTGTTTTGCTTTGAAAGTGAGTTGGAGAGGGCACCTGAGTGGCTCAGTCAGTTAAGTGTCCAACTCCTGATTTCAGCTCAAGTCATGGTCTCACCGTGATGAGATTGAGCTCAAGCTCCACGCTCAGGGCGAAGTCTGCTTCAGATTCTCTCTCCCCATCTCCCTCTGCCCCTCCTCCCATTCACACTCTCCAAATAAACAGATAAATAAATAAGTAAATAAAGCCTTTTTCAAAAAAAGAAAGTAAGTTGGGAAAAATTGAATGCAAGTCAGTTTAAAGGAGGGCTTCAGTAAGGAATCAATTTGTTTTTAGGGGTGAAAAACAGAGCGACGAATATTCCTCAGTAATTGAGTAGAAGAACCGGGGAAGAATTCAGACAAGTGACAAGAAATGACTGTATCTGCAGGACAAGTTTCAGTACAGGTGTCTTGGTAAAAAGAAACAAGAAAGAAACAATCCAAATGTCCATCCATGGATAATTCTTAAAGATTTTATTTATTTATTTGACAGAGATATCTCACAAGTAGGCAGAGAGGCAGGCAGAGAGAGTGGGTGGGGAAGCAGCTTCCAGGGAGCCTGATGTGGGACTTGATCCCATGACCCTGAGATTATGACCTGAGCCAGAGGCAGAGGGTTAATCCACTGAGCCACCCAAGCACACAAAGATCCCACCTCTTAATAGAGGCATGTCACATTGTAGGAAGAGCTTGTGGTGTGTGTTATATTCCAGTGTGGGAGTCTTTGGATAATACCGTGTGAATACAACTATTCATATCTTAAAATAATATCTAATGACATGGGAAATGTTCATGACATGTTAAGAAGTAAAAATCAGATTATAAAACAGTATGTACCTTATAGTTCAACTTTGAAGGCCAAATGTATGAGTGCAAAATATAAACAGTGGTTATCTCTAGGTTGTGGGATAACAGGACATTTTTATTTTCTTCTATATACTTTTCTGCGCTTTCCAACATCTCTATAATAAACACGTTACCAATTTTGTAATTAGATATATAAAATGAAATTTAAAAATACCCAATACAGGTTATTTTCAAAGGAATGGGACAGTCTGCCTTGGGGTGCTTCAGAACTTTTTTACCTTAGGGTGTCAGGGATCCCACTGCCCCTCTATGCCCCAGGGCCATCTCCGAGGGTGCTGGGCTTGCCTTATTATGGAGGCCAAGCTTCCACCTGGCCCCCTGAGCCATTCTTGCCCTCATTTGACAGACTTTTCTCAATCGGCTACCCGGTCTTTCTCCTCCGTCTTCAATCTTCTCTTTGTTATTGGGTCTTTCTGCTTACATTCTCGAGCGACCAAACTTTAAAAAACTCAGGTGCTTCTCTCTCTGACCTCAAGAACTACTCTGTCTGCTCTGTACCGAACACCTACACTGGCTTTCTCTAACCTCACCTCTAATTCTTTCCTCTCCTCTCCGCAATATGGTTTCTGGCTTCACCACTCATTTTAAAGGACCCAGGAAGAGGTCCCCAGTGGATGCCTGACTGACAAAATCAGTGGAAGCAGACATTATAAGTTGGGGGATTATGTGTGGGCTCTGGTGCGTGAGCAGGTTTCTCTTAACTTCATAGTATGTTAACATTTTGTAATTGATTCCAAAGTTTAAACATTAAAAAAGCTCATGTAAAATAGAGAATTTCAGACTCTACAAAAATGGAGAGATCTAGCAATAGTGCCACTTCCTTGCGTGGCAATGGTCTCTTAAGTTGCGTAGTAGCTAACCCTGAGAGACCGGATATTGGGCCCTCAGGACCCCTCATGTTCCAGTTGGCTTCTCCACTCATGGCTTTGGCCTGTAGATATTTGGGTTTGAGATATTCACTTTTAAGACAGCTAACTTGGAAATGTCATTACTGACACTAAGAGTAAAACTGAGGTCTTAGTTTGTGTTCCTCTGAAAGCAGTTGCTGAGACTAGGATTTGGATGCAATTAGTGTATTTGAAAAGTGATTCTGTAAAGTTAGTCAGAAAAGGATGACTCCCAAGACAGGGGGAACTAATGAGCAGGAGGCCAGGGTGGATGACCAGCGCTTCCTCCCCTCCCCCCACTGAAGGGCCTCTGAGAGACTGAGTAGAACGAGAGGTGGTCTTTATCCAACCCCTCCTCCTTCCTTGGATCCCCTCGTGGGGCCGTTAAGTTCGTGGCATTTTGGACAGTTCTGTCCACAGGCCCTCTGCTCCCCCAGCCAGTGATGGCCCCAGCCAGAGAGACGTGGGGGTTTAGGGTAAGAAACCGAGGGACCATAGGGGATCTCCAGGTGCACAGTGAGTGGGGCGCTGGCCCTGTTTGCCGAAAGGTGACCTCATCTCATTTCCCCACAAGGCCTGGCACCAAGTTAGCACATCTTCAGTGAGAATGGTTAGAAGCTCTTGCCTTTCTCATCCTCATCTTGATGACTTCCCACCAGAAACATGATGAATTTAATGGGTGATCGAGTAATACCAATTTGTTTGTGCAAGTGCGTGTGCGTGTGTTGTGTGTGGGGGGTGCATTTACTGGACGCATCTGTTCTCTGCCCAGAGGCAGCTCTCAGCTTCCTTGGGGAGTGCTCTTATTGGCTCCCCCGGTGGAGCACTGGATTTAATAGTCAGGAAAATCTATTTTAACTCAGTGATGCTTCTTGGTGTTCTTCCGAGAGGCCCTGGCTTTGTTCCAGGTTACTGTGGCACAGATTCCCAGCAGCACGTGGCCACAGGGACAAGGCAGGAGTGAATTAGCATTTAATTACAGGTGAAACTCCACTGTAGAAGGGGTGGCCTATTTCCTCATGGGCAGTTCCTGTAGGCATGGCTCGAAAGGGCAGCACAAGGACTGCCTGCCGTGTGGGACTGCTCTCCCAGGCTTGTGTGTGATCAGTAACTACCCCCCAACCCAGGGCAGTTTTGTGGGACATCTTTCTTTCTCTTTTGCAAAGGGAAAGAAAAACATTGAGAAATAAGGTGGTAAAAACACGGATGGCTAGTGTGGACGGCCGTCTGGAGGAGAAAATGCAGAGTGGCTTCTTGGGTTTGTAATCCAACTGGCATCCTGGATTCCAGGCTCTTTAGCCCCTGGACCCCTCAAGCAGCCTTCAGTACTTCTTACTGGGACAATAAGCCGGCTTCTCTGTCCACTGCCAAGCTGACTTAACTGCTCAGAGAAGTCATGGGAAGATCAGAAAAGCCACCATCTGGGCTCGGGCATGGGCCTTCTCATACACAGACTCTCAGACGTTGGGTGAGACGCAGAAGCAATTTGAGCCGCAGTCCCCTCACCTGTGAAGTGGGGATGAGGTCACTTGCCTTACCCCACCCCCGCGGGGGGTTCTCGTGAGATAACACCTGCCAGGGGTAGGCCTGCTGCATGGTCACACGGGAATTTAGTGCAAGAACATGATAGTCATGAAGAAGACAGACTTGATGGAAATTTCAAAGCAAACCTTAGTGGTGCCAGGCTTTGGAGTGGCAGAAACTGGCCCCCAGCAGCTCTAGGGGCTTCGGGGAATGCAGTTGGCCCATTATCACAGTAACACCAACAATGCTAGTGATGGTAGTGATAATGAGGCTAATAGTAAAGTTGAGTGAGTGCCGACTCTGTGCAGGGCACATGCTCAGACCTTTCTACACATTTGTCTCGTGCATTCATTCACTCCTCAGCAGGACCTGGGAGCCATTTTCACCCCGTTAGCCCTCCCCACCAGTGACACTACCCAACTCCAGTTTAGGCCAATGTCCCGATCGCCCATGCTCCTCCTCAGCTGGGGTCTCTCATGGGTCTCTTTTCAGAAAGCTGCAAGGCCTACCAGCTGCTTGATCATTTCCCTCTTTTCCAGCTCAAGTTTCTGACACTGGGAACATTCCCAATCTGTCAGGACCTGAGGCTCATGCAATTTCAGAGACACTCTTTGGAAAGAGAGAAAAATGCATGCTTGCGTAGCTAGGTTTGGGGTCCTGGAGGAAGCCTGGATGGGAGTGTGAACCTGAAAGTGTGTTTGTTTCAGGGTGAGCCTGTTGAGGCTGGAGTTTAATAATAAGCTGCTTTGGTGGTTGGGATGGAGGGTGACATTTTATGGCAGTTAGAAGCTGGTGCCTTTAAGCCTGAGTCTTGTGGCTGATGTTCTTTTCCCAACAGTGCAGGGAAACTGGTCTTCCCAGGGAGAACTTGGCCATCTCCCCATCTCACCCGTCCCTCTCTTCTTCAGCCAGAAGCTGGATGTGGGAGAGAGCAACTTCCCTGGGGCGGCAGACTAAGTGTGGGGGCTCCGTGGAGACCCGCAGGGAGGTGCAGACACGGAGTGGATAATGATCAGGTGGCAATTCCCGTCCTGAGCAGTTGTTTCCTCAGTGCCCTCGGGGATCTGATGGGGATGATGGATGGCTAGATCTAGCATAGTCTGGGACAATTATAGTGTTGGTGGGCCTATGGCCAAATCACCATCTTTAAACCATTAAAACTTTTCCATGTTTCCTAACAACCATCTCTGATGGTTTTCCCAGCAAAGGTACTGAGAAGTGGAAAGGTTTAAAGTTTTTAAGGCTCTTGACATGTAATTTTGTTCAAAGGAAATCCAAATTTCATTCTAGGAAGATGTGACAATTTATACTTTTTCCAAAGAGGCAAATATGCCCACATCACAGCATCTTCCCCAACACTGGGTCCTCTCATTTAAAAGAGTTCTATTTGTTGTTTTTCTCTCATTTTTACAAAGGTAACAGCCATGCTCTTTATAAAAATTCAAATGTGACAGAGACATATAATGGAGAAATATAAGCCATTCCAACCAACCATCCACAGGTATCCATCATGAACGGTTGGGTGATTGTTCGTGCAGATCTTTTCTATGTATATACTAAGATGTCATTTTAATTTTTAAACAGAACAATGGCACACCTAATACACTTCTCTCTCTCGCTCTCTCTCTTTTTTTTCTAAGTAGGCACGGAACGTAATGTGGGGCTTGAACTCACGGATGCTGAAATCAAGACCTGAGATTAAGAGTTGGATGCTTAACCAACAGAGCCACCCAGGTGCCCTGGCCACCTGCTTTTCTAACTTCCTCCTTACTTGCCAACCTGCCCTCTTGTCCAGTGTTCTCACCATGCCTTGGTCATCTACTCTCTCATGGGACGCTTTTTGTCTGCTGAGTCTGCTTTCTGAAACTTGACACCTCCCTTCCTTGGCTTCCTTAGAAACTCTTCAGGTCAAATGTATTTAACCATTCAGTCTCTGGTTGGTTGGTGTTAAAAACAATGATGCATGAGCCATCTGAATGCATTCGACCTTGTCCTTTTTTCTGATTCTCTCCTTGGTATAAATTCCCAGAGTGGAATTGAAAGACGGGAAGAGATTTCTTACTTAACTTTTTGATATGAAAATGATAAAATGTCCTGGACAAAATCATACAATCTGTGTGATCCTGCTGATTCGCCTCCTTTTCTCATTCTCTAGGAGAAGTGGCAGACTCCAGGGGCACCTGGAAGGCTCAGTCAGTTAAATATCTGCCTTCAGCTCAGGTCATGATCTCAGGGTCCTGGGATGGAGCCCTGTGGCAGGCTCCTTGCTCAGCGGGGAGTCTGCTTCTCCCTCTCCCTCTGCCTGCTGCTCCCTCTGCTTGTGCTCTCTGTCAAATAAATAAATTAAATTAAAAAAAAAAAACAAGTGGCAGATCCCAGACCAGGACTGGCATGAAGTGATTTCCCTGTTGCCACGTAGGAAGCCCTGCTTCTGGGAGTGCACATGCTTCACAGATGGAAGCCTGGAGGCTGCCTGCCTGTCCCTCTAGGGCTGTCTGGTGACTGCCATCCCCTACTTCCATCCTCTGTTTTCCACGAGTGGGCTGGGGCTGTCTCTCCAGGCTTCCTTTGACCCCATCTTTATGAAAGCCAAGGAATAATGCTGCCACTTCAGGCAGATGGACAGTGTGTTTCCCTAGTTTCCAATATGGAGGCAGGTTTCCTTGTATCTTTTATTCTGTACACCAGTGTTTCAAACTTGCCTCATTTCAAGAATGTTTTTGAGTGCTTATTAGAAAAGTAAGTCCCTTCCCTCCATAGAGATTCTGAGGATGTGGGAGAGGATGGGTCTCGAGCATTTGTGTTTTCTCACTATGTCCTGGGCAGATTTAGAAAATGATTCCACAGATTGTTTCCATGACAATGAGAAGTGGTCTTGGGTGTTCTCTATTGGTAATCACACGCCATCTTATGTGTAAGTCTCATTTTCCTGAAAACATGACCAAGCTCTTTCTTTCCCTGGCAAGGCATTGAGTTTGGAGCCATGCTCAAATCATTTCATTTCTCCTCCTGTGTTACTAAGCAGAAGATCCCTGAGTTCTTGCTGAAGAAGCTGAGGCCCTTGAGAAAGCCTCAGCTTGCCCTGGAAAGTGCTGGAGCCTGTATTTGAAAGCAGGGCTTCTGATTCAAAATCCACACTGACTCCCGTCATGAGACCACTACCATGAGCCTTTGCTACACAAAGTGTGGCTGGCAGATTCGCATCACCAGCCTCACCTGGGAGCTTGTTCAAAATCCAGAATCTCACGCATGTGTTAGAGCTCCTATGTCAGAATCTGCCTTTTAACAAAATCAGCAGGTTATTCTCCCCACCCCCGCCAGCTTCACTGGGATATAATTCATATATAACAATGAGTCAGTTTAAGGCATACAGTGTGATGATTTGAAACACATATGTATTACAAAATGTTCACCACAATAAGGTTAGTTAATACATCCTTTATTTCACACAATTACTATATTGTTGTCATTCTTAAGGTGGAAGGTTAAAGCTCTACTCTCACAGCAGCTTTTGAGTATAGGATACAGTGTTGCTAACTGTAGTACTCATGTTGTAGTTGAACATATTCATCTTATGACTGTAATTTTGTATCCTTTGGTCAATAGTGCCCATTTCTCCCACCACCAGCCCCTGACAACCACCTTTCCACTCCCTGGTCCTGTAAATCCCATCTTTTTAGACTCCACATATAAGTGAGATTATACAGTCTTTGTCTTTTTCTGTCTGACTTGTTTTGCTTAGCATAATTCCCTCAATTATGAGATTCGGAGGAGTTGGGAGAAGATGGTCCATCCATGTTGTCCCAAATGCAGGATTTCCCCCCTTTTTAAACGGCTGAACAATATTCTGTTTTAAACACACACACACACACACACACACACACACACACACACACCACATCTTTATCCATTTGTCCATCAAGGAACACTTAGGTTGTTTCCACATTTTGGCTATTGTGAATAATGCTGCAATGAACAGGACAGGGCAGGTATCTCCTTGAAAATAGTGAATTCGTTTTCTTCAGATAGATACCCAGAGGTGGGACACCAGGTGGTTCTTAATCACATTAAATCTCAAGGAGTGCTTAAGAGATGGTGGTTTGAATAGAAGTCATTTGAGAGAGAGAAACAGAGAGGATGCACATGAGGATATGTGCACCTTGGAAAGGTCTAATCATTCAAAGGCTGATGGTCCCCTCACCACTTCCTATCTCACTCTGGTGGAAAATGGTTCCCCCAATAAAGAGTCTAACCTTCTTTTAATCCTTGAAGGTAATTTTTTGGGAGGACCGCTCATTTGTAATCAGAAACACGTCAGCCAGGTAGCTGTGCCAGGAGAAGAATCTCCAGGAAATGGCTGGACAGATCACTGCGACATCGGGACGCTGGGAAGCAAATGCTTCTTCCTCCTGTAAGGTCGCTGGACCTCCGGAACGAGAAGTTCTCAGAGGGAGATTTCTCTGCACCTTTTTAAACCAAAGTTTTTATTATGTTTTTATCTTGAGTGCCTGGAGCATCTAAGTGGTTAGCCAGTATCCTGTAACCTCTCTACCTCTTCAGACATGGGGATCCTTTCCTCTAAAACAAACTTCAAGGCAAAGAGATTAGAGCAAATATAGGAAAAGGAGGAGCTGGCCTTAAACAGGTCAATAGCGTCATCTATTGGTCACATCTGGGTACTGCACCTACTATTTTTTCCCGTAAAATTGTGGTTAAATAAGGCAAAGCTATCTGCTCCCCATCCCCACGCAGTAACAAAGAGGAACCACAAAGTGAAAAAGAAGTGCCATCTTCAAGGAAATTAGTTGACACCTGATAACGGACACTAGAAAGTAGTTCTCAGGGAATGATAATGCAAAGACTAGCTGTCAAAACCTGTGAGTTGCAAAAAGGAAATTTATATCCTTAAATGCTTACAACTGCAAAGATGAAAAGTTAAAAGTGAACGAGCTAAGCAACTAACTTTAGAAGTGACAAGAAGGACAGGACAAAGAAAGCGGGGGCCGGGGGAGAAAATGATACAAGGCAGAAGTGAAAAAAAAGAAAAGAAATCTAGAATAGGTAGAGTCAAGGAAACCAAAGAAGTTTTGTGTGTTTTGTGTGTGTGTGTGTGTGTTTTTAACAAATGCTGATAAGTTTCGGGCAATACTGATCAAGAGAAATAGAGAGAAAGTACAAATAAGAATAGAAGAGGAACCATAATTACAGTGCTACGAAGATTAAGCACCTTAAGTTCAAAGCTTACTCTTTGTCCTTTAAAGATGACTAGTGAACAGGGGCTGCTGTCCCTGCCCCAAACCTAGTGAGCGCATTGACTTAATCTCCAGGATTCTGCAGCCTCTGCTTCTAACAGGATGGCTGAAATGCTACCTTAGAGCTTTCTTTCTCACATTTTCACTTCATGCACCTTTTTGATATCTGCAAATTGGACGTGACTAATGTCTTCTCCTTTATAATAACACAAGGGAACATTTGTTAAATGCTTATTATGTGCCAAGTACCATGTGATTATCCCCACGGTGAGTTCTCTAGCTATTATTATTATCATTATCATCTCCATTTTAGAGATAAGGACACTGAGGTTTTGGGACATAGAGAACTCTCCCCGATATTGCATAGCCTGAAAAACGGGGCACCCGCTTGTGGCTCAGCAGTTGGGGTTTGGAGTCTCTCAGTCACAGAGAAAGCAGACAGAAGATTCCAGGTCTTTCCCACCAAAGTCCTAGTGACACCAACACTATGTGTGCCCAAAAGACAACTCTAAATGGTGTTTCTTTTTTCCTCTCCCTCTGCAAATGGAGTGGGGATGTGCTTTGTGACTCAGGATGAATCCACGGAGGCACCTTTGGTCTTAGATGTAGGCACTGATTACCTGGAAGGGGTGTCCAAGGCTTTGGGGGACAAGTAGCGTCTGCCTCAGTTCTCACTCTCTGGTCTGTTTTGGAAATAGCTCCTTAAACAGGCTTTCATCCATTGTTCCTGGGCTATTACATGTTACTTGTAAGGGCTCCTACTTTCAGGAGTGTTAGATAAAAACCTGCTTTACATCAGGGAGAAGCGTGGTTTTGCAAAATGTTGTAATCAGAATGAGCTGCTAACAGAAGTTTCTTGGTTCTGTGTGTGATCTCTTTATGTGTGATGTTTCCTGTGTCATGTTAGAGTCCATGAACTATGAACCCTGGGCTGCTTCCAGCCTGTTGCTTGTTTCTCTGTGGCCAGCAAGTTCAGAAAGAAGGATGTTTCCATTTTTAAATGGTGGAGGACAAAATCAAAAGAAGAGTTGCATCTTGTGATATGTGAAACTCCTATGAAATTGAAATTTCAGGCCCATAAATAAAGTTTTGTTGGAACACAGCCACACCAACTCTTTGACTACAGTCTGTGGTAGCTTTCTTGCTTCCAAGAGGAGTCAGATTGTTGAAACAAAGACCATCTGGCCGTTGTAAGACTCTCGGCAACACACAGAAAGCTCACTTGGGTTTTAACCTGGAGCTGCTCTGCCCTCCAGCATTTGGAGCCTTCCATCTCTCCCTGAGATATCAGGAGCCAGAGTGGGCGACACTGTTGGGTTCAGAGTCTAAGGTACTGGTATTGCAGGGGAGGAGAAATTTAGCTTTTTTTCTTATCCTTCTACATCCTCCACTGGGAACTTGTAGATTGGGCAACAGAGACAGGTTAATAAGAAAACAAGAAACAGAAGTTTATTAACATGTGCATCACAGGAACACACAGGAGTGCTCAGTGATAAGTAATTCAAAGGGATGCTTAGCACTTGGGTCCATGTAGCATCTTAACAAAGAACAGTAATTTTGTGGAGAAGTGGTAAGAGGAAGGGAGAAAGACTTTGAGCTCCTAGGGGCAGCCAGTTGTGGGAAGGTGAGTGTCAGCAGAAACCAGCGGTGTAAAGATGCTGGTTAGGCAGGTTTGTCATGTCCTCTGGTCATGTCTGCAGGCTGATAATGGTCTAGAGTTGTCTCCAGTCCTTCCTGGTAGAGAGATGAGGGCTGACACCTCTACAAATTTATGTCCTGCTTTTAGGCAAATACTGGGTAGGACAGGGAGGGGTAATGGGCGGAGAGCTTTTCTTGTGTCTGCCTTCAGCTCAAAATAATTCTTATGCCAAAGTGGCGTATTTTAGGGTGGCATATTCTGATCCTTTTCATTATAAAGATAGGGATGTTTTGAGCTGGGAAGATAATTAGGGCATTTGGTTGCCCAGGAATCAAGCTATCCCCACAAGGTCCCTGAGAGAGAGAACAAATAATCTCTTGTTTATGGCCAGTTTAATTTTAACCACTAAATGAGGGAAAGAATAATCTTTTCACCAAATGATGTTGGGACAACTGGGTATCTCCATGCCAAAGAATGAATTTAGATCCATGCCTTACACCAAATACACAAATGTCAAGTACAAATGGACCAACTAAGACTCCTGGAGGCCTCAATCAGTTGAGTGACTGCCTTCCACTCAGGTGATGAACCCAGGGTCCTGGGATCAAGCCCCGCATTGGGCTCCCTGCTCAATAGGGAGCCTGCTTCTCTCTCTCTGCCTGCCACTTCCCCTGCATGTCCTCTCTCAACCCAGTTGCACTCACTGCATGACCCTGGAGCTCGCTGCAGACTCCTGTTTGCTCCTGCTTCTGGGACTGGGAAAATCCAAACTCAGCCTGGCATACCCCGGGATCACCATCTCTCCTGAAGGGATTCTTCCCTCTCACGCTTCCCACCAGTCTTTTGAAGGATTCACAGGACAGATTTTCTGGCTTCTTCTGAGTTCTATCTGTTCTGCATTCCCTGACCCTCTCTCTGCCCCCTCAGTAGTGAGGGCTCCTGACAGGCACACCCTGGCCAAGGTGATGCCCACTTTGGCCCATCCTGACCATTGTTTCCTAATCTGCTCTCTCAGCCTCAGGGATAACATTCGGAGGAAGGCGGGGGGAGAGGGGTGCTGGCTGACTGTGCACCTTACATCAATGAGAGCCTTTAGATTCTCACAACCACCCTGGAGACAGGGATCATTGAGTCTCAGAGAGGTTCAGTGACTTGTTCAAGGTCTCATAGTTCTGAGTGACTCCTGGGATTCAAACCCAGATCTGCCTGGCTCCAAAGTTTGGCTTTCACAAATTGCAATGGAAACACCCAAAATGTCCACACCTGAGTCCAAGGCAAGATCCTAGGGAGTAGGGGTTATCAACCACTGGGGAAGAATAATTAATGACACAAAAATTGTTAATGGGAGAAAAAAAATCAACAAAATGGGTTGTAAAATAGAATATGCCAATTCTATTTTCACTGTAAATATAACCATACCAAAAACCCAAAAAACTCTAAAGTTATACAATAACATGATAACAATGGGACCCAACATGGTGGAATTATGGGTAACTTATTTTTCCTTTGAGCTCTTCTGGATTTTCTGAGATTTTTTGGGCTCTTTCTGTTTTCCAAAAGGACTGCAAAAATGACATATTACAGAGATAACAATAGAAAAGTTTAAGCTTTCATGAAAAATAAAAGGCTTACTCTTTTATTTAATGATTTCCAGTACTAATAGCCAAAATATGAAACTGTCTTCCCTCAAGTGTAGCTAAAAAGTATTTTCTCTTTTTTCTTTGAAAGGGATGATATATACACATTTCTCAAAAATTGATTTGAAAGAAACTATAACACTTTGATAAATGTTAAAAACATTTCTCCCCCTTTCTTTTTTATTATTAAAGATTTTTATTTATTTATTTGATAGACAGAGAGATCACAAGTAGGCAGAGAGGCAGGCAGAGAGAGAGGGGGAAGCAGGCTCCCCGCTGAGCAGAGAGCCCCATGTGGGGCTCGATCCCAGGACCCTGAGCAAAAGGAAGAGGCTTAAACCATGTTCAGGGCTCAAGCTCATAGCTCTGAAATCAAAAGTCAGACATTTAACCAACTGAGCCATCCAGGCATCCTTCCACTATCATTTTGTTTTTAAATTTTGTTGTTTTTGATTTTCTTTTGTTTGGTTTACACAAAACAGAAATTTAAAAATTTTGCCAAATCAATTAATTTTTTTTTAAAGATTTTATTTATTTATTTTTCAGAGGGAGAGCGAGCACAGGCAGACAGAGTGGAAGGCAGAGTCAGAGGGAGAAGCAGGCTCCCCGCGGAGCAAGGAGCCCAATGTGGGACTCGATCCCAGGACGCTGGGATCATGACCTGAGCCGAAGGCAGCTGCTTAACCAACTGAGCCACCCAGGCGTCCCCCAAATCAATTAATTTTTAAAGGTTCTAGCTTTTGAACAACTAGGAAAAGGGCAGAGAAAATCCTCCAATAAACATTATGGAATTAAAAGTCATTTTCAAGTACAGAAGGCTCTTCTTGCTGATTTGCAAGAACTCCTTATATATATTCTAAAAACTTGCTCTAAACCTTTTATAGATCTTAGGCCTTATGATATCTTCTCTTATTGTCTGTTAACTTGGCCCAGTATGTTTTCAACAAAACATAGTCTTTAATTTTAACAGAGACCATACCATCAATTTGTGTCCTTATACTTTGTTTTGAGGTCCAGTTAAAAAATTCCTTTCCCCTCATATTTATAGCAGCTTTATTTACCATAGCCAGAAGGTGAAAGAAACCCAAGTGTCCATCAGTGGATGAATGGGTGATCCAAATGCAGCACATACATACCATGGAGTATTTACTATTCAGCCTCTAAAAGGAAGGAAATTTTGATACATGCTACAACATGGATGGCATTGTGCCAAATAAGTCAATCACAAGATGAAAAATACTGTCTGCTTCCGCTTATATGGGGTAACTAGAATAGTCAGATTCATGGAGATTGAAAGTACAATGGCAGTTGCCAGGAGTAGTGGGAGGGCAGAACTAGGAGTTACTGTTTGATGGGTACAGAGTTTCATCTCTTGCAAGATGAAGAGTTCTAATGGATGGATGGTGATAACATTGTAAATGTTATGCCACTGACTACACTTAAAAATGGCTTAGAGGGTAAATTGTATCTCATGTGTATTTTATAGTAGAAAAACCTCCTTTGGCATTTCAAAGTCACAACATATCCTACTGGTTTTTTTGATTACCTTTATATTTTTGTCATTCACAATTAGATCTTTAAGCCAACTGGAATCCACCATTATTTATGCTTGTGAAATAGGGACCTAGCTTTTTCTTCATTTAGCCAAATTTTCCAACACTTTCAACTAAACAATCCATTCCTTTCCCCAGTGGACATCCACTGTGATAGAGAAGCTTTGTGGTAAGATTGTAACTAAGTCTCCTACAGCATCTCGGCAGACTGGGGCACTAGGGTAATGTTGGTGAATGGCAAAGGGGGTCTGGCACTTGGGGTTTTCCAAGGCCCTCATAGAATATGCCTCTGTCAGTCATTCTGCCAGCTTTCTTTCTCCTAGAACTAAATTCCACTCCTCTGCTCCACTCTAGAGAGATAGCATGGGAGACAGACAGGGCCAGGATTCTGTTTGCCAGGAATAATTGTGTTCAAACAATCCATTGACAAAAACCATCATCCTTTGCCATGTCAGGGATGAATGTGCTTCTTCACAATTGGGAATGATCTACAGCTAAGTGATATCATTGGACTGGAATTTCTCAAAGGGTGAGTGGAGGTCAGAGGAAAGGAGATTTAGTCATTTGTTCAATAAATATTTACCGAGCACATGCCCCCCCACCCAAGACCCTGATCTAAGCACTGGGAGTAGGAGATACAGAGGTGTCTTAGCTTGGGTTCCCAAAGAAGGCTGCGATAAGGATTTAAGTGCAAGTAATTTATCTTGGAGGTAAGCTTAGAAAGTACTGGTTGAAGAATGGGGAATTGAGGCCAGAGAAGAAAGGAAGCCAATAAAGGGTACCATATTGACAGGTTATCATTATGAGCAGCTGAGGTCCCATCCTGCTGGGGAATTCTGGGAGCCAGTATAGAACATGCTTCCAGGTTTTCCCACCTGAGGGCGAGGAATCTGGATACTATATACCAACTTCCCTCAGTCAGGGCCAGGCGACTGGTGTTAACTCCCTGGACTTCTATCCCTGGACTGTCTAGTCCCAGCATGGACCCTTGGCCAGAGAAATCCCTCAAGGAAAGGTCATAGATGCTTGCAGTTGGATCACCCAGGGAACATGCACAGGAATGGTGAGTGCCAAGGGGATATGGGTGAGGCTCTGACTGCATCGCCTATAAGGGTCTCTCGCGTTCCTTACATGTTAGTGATGGGAAGAGGGGGAAGTAAACCCCAACAATTAATGAACAGGATACTTTTGAACAAATAGAAGTACTATGAAGAAAGCAAAATACAAGGTGTTTTGTTAGCAATGGATGGTAGGGGCTTGTTTAGACTGGGTAGTCAGGAATGCCCTCCTTGAGGTTTGAACTAAAACTGAGTGACAAGGGGACCTGGGTGGTTCAGGCGGTTGAGCGATGAACTCTTGGTTTTGGTTCAGGTCATGATCTCATGGGTCGTGGGACCTGGACTCCAGCTTCAAGCTCTGCGCTCAGTGGGGTGGTCTGTTGGAGATTCTTTCCCTCTGCCCCTGCCCTCACTAGTGTGTGTGCTCTCTTCTTCTCTAAAATGAATAAACAAATCTTTTAGAAAGATAAAATGGGGTGACAACAGGAGTGATGGAGGGGGGCAGAGCATCACAGGCAAAGTGAACACAAGTGCAAATGCACTAAGGCAGGTGACCACTATGGAAGCAGAGTAGTAAGTCAGAGGATGGATGGCAAGAACAAGAGGTAGGCAGCGAACAGGTCATTGGGATGCCATGAGCCCTTGTAATATATTCAGCGCCAATATTAAATGCAGTGTTCACAGAAGATTTTGTGCAGAGAACTGACATAAAAATCTTATTTGAATTTTATAAAGGATCTTCAGGGTTTGTGTGGTCAATGGATACATGCAGATCAGTTGGGGGGCTACTTACCACCTGTGAAATCAGTGAAAGGTGAAAGACAATGGTGGCTCAAACTTGGACTAGGTCAAGAGATGCGGGAGGGAAGATGAACACAGATATATTTTACAAATAGGAACTAGAAGACTTGATCAGATTTGGATGGGAATGTAGACAGTGAAGGAAGGGAAGATTCGAAGGTGATTAAGTTTTAATCTTGAGTATTTTGTGGATGGTGGTACCACCTGCTTAGATGAGGCTGATGGGAAAGAGAATGGGGGGGTGGGGGAGGATGGAGTCAATATTTCTGCTTCTGTCAGGTTGGTCATGAGATGCCTGTTACACATCCAAATGGATGGCAAGCAGGCTGGTTAGCAGCTGAAGGGAATATGGGATCAAAAAAGGTTTTCTTTTCTTCCCATCTGAAAAATGGGAGATATTGCAAGTATTTCTGCCTCTTGGAAAGGATCCAGCAGAGAAAGAAGAAATGAATGATGCAGAAAAAATAGAATAATTTAAGTGGTAATTCATAGAGAAGAGGGGACCATGCCCCAGAAATAAATGGAAGGGTTGGTTTTGACGGGAGCAGGGACACTTCACTCCTTATAAACAGAAGAGAGGACAGAGAGTATGAACGATGGCCTGAGGTGGGAAGATTTGGAGTTGGAAAAATGAGAGATTCACAAATATCTCAGTGATGGATGATACAAAGCCTTCTGCTGTGCAGAATGGAGGATGAGGGCTAAGGGAAAGGGAGAAACCAGCGTTTCTCTCCAGCTACCTCCTGCTGTTCTGTGTGGGCATGGAGTCAGTGGCTGCACCTGACAAGGGTGGAGCTCTTAACAAATGAGTACAGAGAGGACCAAAGGAGGTGAGGAGGGTATTTGCAAGGTGTTGGTTGTTACAGTAGACCAGGGCATCCATGCTGGGTCACAGGGTCTGTGAGCACCTGAGCAGACCCATGAACAGAAGTCAGAGCTGAAGACTACAAGCGCTGGAAAGAGGCTAGCCACTTTTACTTTTATTGTACGGGAGGTGAGGAAATGAGGGGCAATGTTGGTCAAAATGTGGGAAGTGTCGAAGGATCTCTTGGAGAGGTGGTACATACTCTGGTAATACCTCCCTGGCACAGGGATTCCCAGGTCTGGAGCCCATCTCATGAAGCTGACCCTCACCGCATAGAATCCCTGCAGTATAATTTCCATGTTGCCCGGAACTCTCATTAGGCCTCCCCCACTGGCGACAGTGAGGCTGTGCAAGTGGGTCCTGTTCTGGGCCTAGCGGAGCATCCTGTATTGTGGCCTGAGGAGCTTCTGGGGAATCCAGTTACTACTTTTCCCAGGTAAAAATCGCCGATCTTCATGTGACACTCAACATGGGTGTGTCCTTGTAGCCAAAGAAGGCACGCTAACCTGCGACAGAGGTTTAAATTGAAAGCCCCATACATTTAGATTCTCTGTGTATGTGTATGTGTGAAGCTCTGGATCATGTTCCTCAACAGGTGACAATTGAGAAGAGCCTTAATTCTTTCTAGTTTAATCACCCATCCTCTGGAGGCCATAAACAGATGTCTCTGTTTACATTTGAGTTAAATTCCTTCTAATAACACTGTGGGAGATAGTGGGAGAGGCGGCTTTATATATCCCTCTGGCAAGACTCCAGAAGCATTTTCTTGTCTCTCCAGGAGAAAAGCAAATAGATACAGATTTTTATGGATTGCAATGGTAAAGGATTGGCTGGATCAATATCTGCCTCCCATTTGGCAAAATTAAACTTGTCAGCTAGAGCTTTAATGATGCCCCTCAGTAAATTACTGAAACCTCAGTAATTTACTGTGAACTGCCAGGCGCGAGCGAGGTCTTTAGATGGCCACAAGAGGGTGATAAAGGATTACACACTTGCCCTGATCACTCCCCTCCTCCTCCACCTCTTTAATTCCCTACTTTTTAATAGCACAATTCCCCGGGGGAAGTCTATGTTGTTTTATTTCAACAATCCTGGTCTACCAAGTAGGTCACCAGTGGTTCCAGTAGTCCAATCTGAATAGCGAGAGGGCTAACGTTTCCCGTATTTTAAAACGTCAGTGGCAATAAAGTGCCTGATTAGAGGGCACTCAGTTCATGACCAGGGAGCAGGTGGGCCATTTTTCCGCACTTCAAAAAATTATACTATTCTCCAAATCCTTGATGTCTTCTCTGCAGAATTTGTCATGGCTTATGTGGATTAAAGTACTTTCTGATTCCATCTCCACTGCCATACTGGATGCTGTCCCTTGCCTGAAGGACTCAGGAGGTTGGCCTGGGGCCCCAGTAAGAATGGGTAAAGGACACATGGAGACAAACCTGCAGGTCATAACTACCTTCCTTTTAGACTGTGCTGTAAGGGTCAGAGGCCCTTCAAAATCCTCCAGGCTGGAACAGAGAGCTTCATTCAGCCTGAAGCCCAGTTTGGGGGCTGAGATCACTTAGATGCCCTGTGGGGGATTTTGACTTTGAACTTTAGTCCTCTTTTGTGCCTTGAATGAATGGTACCTAATTGCTTTTTGCATGAAAAATGTCTGGAAGTTGTTCTTCCTTTTGAGATGAAGGTGCCAACCATAATTCTAATCATGCCCTCAATTCGTTGGGGAAAGAGCTACAGACCCATGGCAGTACTACTGCTCCCCCTGCTAGGTCAAAATCAGATAGATGAGCTACATGACCCACATGGGCATCCTCACAGCCCAGGCTAAGTTTTAAATGGCCATTTCTGTTCTCTGTATAGGTCAGAGACTCCCTACAGGCCACACATCACTGAACCCAAAAATGCCTGGATTAGGGCTGTTCAAGGACAGTTTGAAATTCCCTCCTCTTCCTGGCATCAATTCTGCTCTGAATGATTTTCCAGGCGTGAAGTAATACAGCCATTCCTCTGATTGATAGCTTTTCTTTTCCCGTTTCCATTATCAGGATAAAACAGAGTTAAATGCCTGCATAGCCATGCGAAAGGAGCTGTCAGTGCTGAGGGTCCTTTACATGGTTTTGCTCTTGCTTAATTCTAGCTGATTCACTTGGCCCCTTGACCCCAGACAAACATCACATGGCCTGGCTATCGCCTGTCAAGTAAGAGCAGCTGGTAGCAATCCACAGCAAGTGAGGATTCCCTGAGTTTTAGTTACAGCAGGGCCACCCTTAACTCGTTTCCTTCCCACAAGGAATTCTGGCTTAATAAGGGGAATCCTCAAGAGGCCCAATGGAACAAGCTAATGAGGTTGTGAGCAATCTGATGAGGTTCATTTTTCGGGAGCTGTAACTACCCATTCTTTTAGCTGGAGCCCAGCCGGTGACAGGTGGCACACAGAAGTCTGTTTGCATTCTCTAAGTTATTTTTGTTAACTGCCGTCTGAATGGGACTAGAACTGTTCCTTCCGTATTAGAGCTGCTGCCCTTTCTAGGATGGTTGAGAACAGCTACTATTAAGTGAATTCCTAAGTACATAGAGCAGGCTGCTTCCCCCAGGCTATTCTGGGCCTCAGGGGGTCTGGGATTGGAGGCAGAGATCACTGCTAGAAGCACTTTACTCCAGGCCCTGCCTCAACCAAAGGTTCATTTTCCTAATATCCAAGACCTCTGCCATGTCTAGAAGGTCAGGGACAATTTTACTTGTCCTCTATTCACTATTTTTCTTTCCACTTTGCATCCTGGGAGTGCAGGCCACTAAAGAAAGTGCAGATCTAAATATTCCACATGGGAAGCACAAGGAGGGACGCCCCTCAGGCTGGTTATTTTTGCTACATTTGTTGAGTCGTAATCTATTTTCCTTCCTCAGTTATACAGGGCTGCCTAGTCCTTTTTGCCTCTGAAACAGACAAGAGCAGTTAGCTCTGCTCCCCTGCTCTTAGGTACCTCCAAGACTGCCAGTCAGTTTTTCCACGAGAGTGATATTTATTCTAAGTTATTTGACAAAGTTTCAGCAAATTGTGGAAATCCACAGATCTTAATTACATCCTTTATTTCCATTGCATTGCAAACACTAGAAAGAAGGAAAAGGTACATGACCTGTTCTTGCTCTAAGGATAGGGACTGCCGTGCAGGTGAGAAGTCCAGTCAGGTGTCTGGGGCTCATGGGCTGAAGGGTGATCAAGAGAGGCACTCCTCAAAGAAATCATTTTGTACCAGAGGATTTTCATTCATCCAGTGGGAGTGGCCTGACACATTGATTATGGAGAGCTTACCTATGGGTGCCAAGAAGAGGGGCCTTTCTTGTGAGGTTTCTCTCTTCCCTGTCTTTGTTCAGTTTTAAAGGTCAATTATTTCCTGGGCACTAGCTTGGATCCCCTATTTTAAAACATTACAATGAGGAGACAACTCTTGAACACACGTTAACTTAGGTTTCTGCTTTATCGTTTTCATAAACTATTTCCATGGCACATCTCAACTAGAGGTGGAATCATTACAAAACATTACAGGTATAAATACGAGGATTTCTCAGGTTAGCTGGAAAATGCTCTTAAACTGCTTGTTCTTGGTCAAATTTTGTTTTTCAGAAAGAGCCTCCCAAAGTCAGCACTGTATTCTGGTATACTCACACTTAATAGTCCCAGTCTTTCTTGGGAGTAGCACAGGGCAAGGAAATAGCAAAACCTATTTAGTGTCTTTAAGAGATAAAATATGGTGGCCAATTTTGCTTTTCCAAAAGCAGTATTATATAAATACAGAATAGGGGCAAGGGTTCAGCTGGTACAGAACATGGTGGTGGCCTGACTGAGACACTTCTCACATCATTATTCCACCCCATTAAGCTGGATTACCCATTTACAGATGCATTTTTTTGTCTTGGTGAAATGGATTTAATGACATGGCTTGTATAATGGAGCAAATTATTACTATTCCATAAAAAGCAGAAGCTTATAACTCAGGAAGAGTTGCAGAAATCTTCTAAAAGCTGCCCCAACCCCCCAAGCATTGTGACCTACGGTTCTCATTTCCTTTGGTGAAACCCATGTAGTGAAAGAACATGAATTTTCTGGCCTGGAGCCCTGAGCTGGCACCCCAATTCAGTCACTTCCTGACACTCTGGGTATATTAATCTCTGCACCTCTGTCTTCCATCTGTATGACAGTGATCCCACCCATTAACACTTGCAGGACAGTGCCTGTGACTAAACTTATTTTCTGTCAGGAGCCTTCGGTATTATCTGGCATAATACTGGGACAGATTTATGTTGGCAGCACACGAACATCATCAATAAAAACATATAAAAGAATTCCATGTGTTAATACTTCTGAATTTAAATTGTACTTCATATTCTCTTTGAAAGTTTAACACTATTCTCATAAATCTTGGCTCTGGCCGAGCTTATACTCCTGTTCCTAGTTAAGTCAGTAAATGAAGAACACAAGTTATATAACAAATGCTCCCCTCCATCTTTGGATTTAACAGTAGGTAAAAACTAATTAGAATACGCCATGACCTGAACCGAAATCAAAAGTCGGATGCTTAACCAACTGAGCCACCTAGGCGCTCCTTATTTAAAAAACAACAACGAAAAAAAACCTTGCAGAATGAGAACTCCACCTATGAAAGACGAAATATGTGTATTTACTTGCTTAGATTTGGGACCCTAATTGCTCACAAAGGATTCTTAGATGTTTCTTTATTGTTAAGCTGCAACATACATGGTTTAATACAACAAAAAACATTTAATCAAGTGAAAAAAAAATAAACTGAACAATAAACAAATAAACACTCAAAACAAAATATTTTCCATTGGAAACATGTTAAGATGAATACGGGGTTTCATTACCATCTTACTGCAATTTTCTTATGTGTTACTAACCTACATACCCCATGTTTTCTGTAATCATGCAGGTGTGAATGGGAGTTTGAATGATTAAATACATGAAAAGTCCATTTACTGCAGAGAATCATTTCACAAGGCAGCCAAACTGGGTTTAGAGAACAAAATTATTCAAGAAATTCTCCACGTATTTAGGTTCATTTTAGAATCCATGAACTTTAAGCTGTTCCTCCTTGACAATGCCAACCTGCAAAACAAAATTTAACAGAATCACTGAGAAATTTATCTATTTCATCCCTAAGAAAACATGGAGCGCTGATTATAAAAAGAATCATTGTTAATAGTCTACTGCAACACTGTTACTTACACTATTAACTGTTAACACTAAACAATTCCACACACACTTAAATATCTCCATATGCCTCCAAACTCAACTGATGATGTAGGTACAGGAATGATCAGGTCACTCGAATGATAACATAAGTGAATAAAGGTTCTATGGCCTTCAAAATAAGTACCAACTTTGTACTTCTCTATCAATTTACATCATTCATACGACTTTTCTTTTCTTTCTTTCTTTAACTAAGGAGGAAATAATTCATAATTCATGTTGCCCTTCAATACAATTTTGGAAGAAATCTCAAGGTTGTACATAAAACACCCAAGCCACTCACCTCCAAGAGAAACTGGCAAATATTTTTTCTTTGGTCACCTTGAAGCTGAATAACCTCTCCGTATTCAGGATGTTCAATCACAGTACCATTACAGGCGAATTTCTAGAGAAGTGTATGTTTAACATAACTGAGTCAGATACAATGAGGTTTTATATTCACCATAAGACTAATATTGACTACTTTGGTAGACTTGACCATGTTTAAGAAACAGGTTTTGTCTCCTGTAATCCCCAGCACTCCCAAATTAATTTGCAAGTGAATCAGCAGGAAACATAAAGAAAATGATTTTACTTGGAACAGCAAGAACTGAATTATTTCCATTTTGTCTGAAAGCCATGAAAATATTATTTTAAAATGGGAGACAACACAAATACCTGGGTGTTAACAGAACCAACACAGCTTTCTTAGGTCCAACCATTTTCACCCATACTGATTAAAAGTCAGGTAAAGGTGTCCTATTCAGGAGTCATCAATAATTATAGTTTAACCTTTTCTTCCCAACACCTTTACCTTTTTGAAAGCTTTCACAAGTTTCTTTTTGTCATAATCATCTGCAATGCCCTGGACAGTAGTCAGTGTCTTTCTGCCGTTCCGTTGCTGGATTCTTATATGAATGTAATCCTCAGTCCCTGCCGGGAGTAAGTCGT
The DNA here is from genome assembly GCF_022355385.1 of Mustela nigripes. Classification (NCBI taxonomy): domain Eukaryota; kingdom Metazoa; phylum Chordata; class Mammalia; order Carnivora; family Mustelidae; genus Mustela; species Mustela nigripes. Next base: position 60,190,403 of record NC_081558.1, read on the forward strand.
CACCCTTAGTTGCATCAGCAAAGGGGTCTGCAAAGGGATACAAAAAAACATTCCAAACCAGAAAAACATCTTTTAGTCAGTCATTCCCAAATGTAGGGCACACTACAATCTAGCAGCAAAGAAGGTTCTAGTGCCTCTGCCTTTTTTTGCGGGTGGGGAATGGGAAGGGGGTGACGGGGCGAGGTATTAAGAAAACCACCAAGGTAGTCTCACAAAAAGAGGAAAAATTTAAACAGCTACGTCCACGGACATGTGAATAGAAAACGTTGTTATTGGCAGATTGTTATCACTGAACGCAGTCCTCTAATGAGAAAAGAGCTTTCAAATAACCTTAATTTATAGCTACTATAAAAATGTGCGTCATCTCGATTACATTCTGATGACAACAAAACAGTCAAAACGTGTCCACCCCAATCATTTCACCGTAACGGTGCCCTTCACAAGTAAACAAGAAAAAGAAACCTACATAGACACAGACGCACATAGATCTGTCAAGAGGCGTAATTTCACAAATTACTACGCAAACAGAGAAGCTGGACCGCAGCCCCGTGACAGATCAGAGGGCCGGATCCGCTTCTTTAACCAAATGCCGGAGAAGGAGCTGCTCCGAGTCCACTCCGACCGCCGATGGACGCCGATCCCCAGCCCCGGGCCTGGAAACCCCTAGCGAGTGGAAAGGCAGGTCGGGGAGCGGTGGGCCCGGCTGGCAGAGGCGGGAGCCGGGGCAAGGGGTTCCGCGGGGAGGGAGCGGGGCCGCAGCCATCCTCGGGGAGGGGGTCGCCAGGGGCCCAGTCGCCATTTTCTGGGCGCCGAGACAAAGCCCCACTCGGGGTGCGGGGAGGGCAGCGGGGGGCCCCTCGGGGCTGCGGGGCGGCCAGCAGCCCCGGCGAGGGCGGGTAGTGGCGGCCGGTCGGGAGGCGCGCGGGGGCACGGGGCGGTGGCGGCCTGATCTTACCGAAAGATTGGAGGTTCTGGATAGTGGACATGCGATACTAGTGTGAGGCCGGTGAGGGGATAAAATTCCTGCGGGGCCCGCCCGGATCACCGTGTCTGGCGGCTGCAGTGGCGAGAAAACGTAAATAAATAAAGAGACGCTTCGCCCCGGGGCTGGGATTCGGCTGGAGCGGCGGCGGCGGCGGCGGCGGAAGCCGGGAGGAGGCAGGAAGAGGCGAAGGAGGAGGCGGAGGAAGAGGCGGCGGCCACGGAGGGGAAGACGCGAGAGAAGAGGCGGCGCTGTGGCTTCTCCCACAAAATGGCCGATGGAGGCTATTTAGCCGCGCCCGCCGCCCCTCCCTCGTGACACGCCCGCGCCGGGCATCCTGGGACTTGTAGTTTTCTGGAGGCAGCCGAGACCGTCCAGGCTGGGATTGGCTGGTTTCCGGGACCGCAATTCCCGGCAGGGAGCATGCCCTCCGGCTCCTGCAGAGGCTGGGGAACAATTCAGGGGGCTGCGGGGCGGTCGGGACAGAGCCCGCGGGTTTGGGGGGCCATGCGCTACCCGGTGCTCAGGCTCTCTCCCTGACTTCTTTTTTCTTGCCATACAGCGGCGGCGCCAAGGGGTTGGTATGGGGGGACCTTCTTTGTCAGTTACCGTCGAGGCTTGGAGTAATATAATTAAAACCGAGGTGCAGAAGAAAATCAAGCACCCTAGCCCTGGCTTTCGACTCATTAGGCCGCTCAGCACCTCCTGCATCGCAATACCGGCCCCCAAATCTGACCCCGGCCCCTGGCCCCAGTTGGACAAGCAGCGTTAGTCCCCACGGAGGTTGGATGTGAGAGAGCTCCTTGCACCATCCCCAACCCCCGCCCCCGGTTGGGCTGCCCTCCCATTCCCTAGCGCGGTGGTTCTCAGACTCCAGCGTGCATCTCCCGGAGGGCTTGATAAAACACGCATTGATAGACCTCAGAGCTTCTGTTTTGGGTCTGCGGTGGGACCCAAGAATTGGCAAATCTAACAAACTGCCAGGAGATGCTAATGTACTGGTCTGGGACCACACCGCAAAATCACTGCGCAGCTTCACCAGGGGCCCGACATCCCGCGAGGGCCAGTAAGTCTCATCCAAACATACCAAAAAAAAAAAAAAAAAAAAAACAACCAAAAAAAAAAAAAACAGCCTGTCAAGTTGGACACAGAACCTTGAAGAGGGTAGGTGCCAGCCATAGATTGAAGGTGAGCTCAGCAAACAGGTTAATTGATAGAGTCAGATACCAGGGCTGCAACAGCTTATTGACAGAGCTACACACATAGAAAACAAACCTGAGACTTTGGGAATGGGCTCACCTAGGCAGGTGCTCAATTATCAAACTTGGTTGGCTTTCTGGAAAGAAACAGAGAGACTAAAATTTAGGGATTCTTAAACTTTATTCGAGCCTTGGCAGTTTCGTGAAACCTAGGGAGCCTTTCTCAGAATCATGCTTTAAGTGCAAAAAATAAAACGTGGAGTATTACAAAGCAAACTAGTTATACTGAAATTAAAAACAATATGTTGGTAACAGTATTGTTTCTTTTCTAATGCATTGATTAACAAGATCTGGTAGTAGGTCTAACAAGTACTAGAATTTCAAAAAGATAATGAAAGGTATTTTGAGAGACTTGTGACATCAGAAATGTGATGTGAAAATACCTGTTCTGTAGTGCAAAGTGGCAGGTTCTTCTAATACTGTTCTTGCCAGTATTCATAATGGGGAAATGCTAAATTTTGATTAGAGGTTAGTGAAAATATTGATGTAATCTTATTTCCTATTCAATTTTGGGTGTTCCCCCTAGCCCTGCCGTTTTATCTATGGACTAGAGGTCTGTAAATCCTAAATTAAGAATACTCGGATTTAATAACCTTTTGTGATTAAAAATGATGTTCTCGGGGCTCCTGGGTGGCTCAGTGGGTTAAAGCCTCTGCCTTGGGCTCAGGTCATGATCCCAGGGTCCTGGGATCGAGCCCCGCATTGGGCTCTCTGCTCAGTGGGGAGCCTGCTTCCTCCTCTCTCTCTGCCTGCCTCTCTGCCTACTTGTGATCTATCTGTCAAATAAATAAAAATCTTTAAAAAAAAAATGATGTTCTCACTGAGTGCTTAGTATTTGTCTGTTGGACTTATACACAGTATTCTTGATCTTCTTAGCCATTCTGTGATATAACTCTACTGAAAATATGTAGAAATGGCAGCTCTCATAGGTTAAATAAATTGCCTTAAAAAATACAGTTCATGGGTGTCTGGGTGACTCAGTTGGTTCAGGTCGTGACCTCAGGGCCCTGGGATGGAGTCTCTCATTGGGCTGCCTGCTCATTGCTAGGGGCGGGGTGGTGGTGTCAGCTTCTCCTTCTGCCTACCCTCAACTGGAGTGCCTGTTCGTTCTCTCTCTCTCTCAAAAATAAATAAAATCTTTTAAAAATGCCCAATTCATAACTCTCAGAAATCTTACTACATTTTTAGTCTTCTAATTTTGATGTAAATGAATAATACTCTTTTTTTTTTTTTTCTCCAAACTTAGGTGTAAGTGTTAGAGCTGGTCCCCAAGCAAGAATTAAGCATTTTTTGTTGTTGTTCATTTGTTGATCACACCTAGAGAGGTTTTTGTTCTTTGGTCTTACAGCTCTATACACATGCTTTGAAGTAATTTTTAATACTACTGTAGATGAAATATAGGATAAATAAAATGCATGTCTGTTTCTTAATAGATGTCCATAACCATTTTATTACATTTTTTTCAGAAGTAGACAGGGGTGGTCCAGTGAAGAATCAGATAACAAAGATACATACAGAAGTTTAAAAAAATTCCAGTATCTTAGGGATTTCATGATCATTACCCCTGGGAGGAGAATTCCTTTTTACTTCCTAGTATTGAATCAGAAACCCCTAGAACCTTGGAAATCTTTAATAAAAGCCAACTATATAGGTTAGGTACAGTTGTGATTGTTATCTTAAAAATTTTTTTGGACTCTTTGGTTATTGGTAGCTTTGTTTTTAGACTGACACTGTCCAATACAGTAACTACTTGACACATCTGGCCACTGAGCACTTGCAGTGGGCCGATCCAATTCGATACAGGTTCTACCTATGAAGTACACACTGGCCTTTCAAAGATTTAAATTGTTTCAATTTTATCTGTTTCTTTTTACTTTTTACAATGTGGCCACTAGAAAATTTAAAATTACATGTGGGCGGCTCACTATTTCTATTAGGGCTGGTTGAGAGCAAAAGGATTGACCTTTATGCAAAGTTATCATAAAAGGAATAAACTAAAGCATTTAAAATCTGGTCTTTTTAGTTCTCGTAGTTACTAGCCTAGTCGAAGCTGATATTTCCTGCCTTATTTCAGAAAGGAGTATGGATCACTTGCAGAGAAGAGTAGTGTTGAAAATCAGGAAAGAGGGCGCCTGGGTGGCTCAGTGGGTTAAGCCGCTGCCTTCGGCTCAGGTCATGATCTCAGGGTCCTGGGATCGAGTCCCACATCGGGCTCTCTGCTCAGCAGGGAGCCTGCTTCCTCCTCTCTCTCTGCCTGCCTCTCTGCCTGCTTGTGATCTCTGTCTGTCAAATAAATAAATAAAATCTTTAAAAAAAAAAAAAAAGAAAATCAGGAAAGAGTAGAAAAAAGGTAGAAGAGCTGAAAAATGAAAGCCCCAAAGCTAAAGAACCCAGGTCTGGATCTTAATTTCCTAATGGTTAAGACAAAAAGAAAATCAGTGACAAAATTCACATAGCTACAGGATGAAAACATACCAGTTGCGCAGGAGGAATGACTTTGCCTGGCCCTGAGCCACAGGAGCTGTTTTTCTTGGGCCCTCATAAAGGGGACACTGTGATGTAGTGGACAGCATCCCCACCAGTTTGCCTACCACGAAGACAATGGTGGGTTTTATGTTGCTGTTTTTTATATCTGCTAGTTATGAAAACGTGCTCTCTAGTTAGAAACTTGGGTCCTCAGCCATCCTGCTGTGGCGTGCTGGTGAGAACACGCCACTCAGATTTCCTGCTTCAGTGAGCATAATTGATCAACAGCCCCAGCCACTGCGCTATGAGTTCAACCTTGAGTCCCGCTGAGGCCACACTTCCTACCAGCTGCTCCCAGCCAATTACTGCATGTGACAAGGATCCAGTGCAGGCCTCTTCTCCAAATGAGGGCTTCGTTCATCATGGACTCTCGATGGCTGAACGTTCCTAGCCTTGGGTTGAGATCGAAGACTCTTCTTATTCACCCCTTCTTCCCTCTCTCCTTTGTAGGGTCACCTCGTTTGACTCCTTCCTCTTTCCCCCACAGGTGTTCCACCAATAAATGTCCTATACATCCAGACCCATCTCGGTGTCTGCCTCTCAAAGGACCCAAACTGATAGATGCAGCCCCCCCCGCCCCCCGTGCTGGGTGAGACACGAGGTTCTGCCTCTGCTGTATACTTTGCACCAAACTCTGAGGCAAGAAGAAAGAGTATGAATTTCAGTCCATCCTCACCTTTCCAGCTTATGCATGCAGGGTTCCAACTTGCTTGGACCTCCTCTTCTTTCCTTTGCCTTCCCACTGGACTCTGCATCAGATACAGTCTTATAGAAGCTGCCTAACGATCCCTCGCAATACATAAGCCAATCCCCTGTAACAAATTCTTTCCATATATTTGCATGTGTTCCAACAGAGAAGGAGAAATAGCAAGGGATGTATACAGGCACTATCCTGTGTTGGTGTTGCATACAGTTGCCCTAACCTTTTGGGTGGTTTCTTCCTAGGCTTCGTGTGGTTACCTTACATTCCTGGGCTGATCAGGATTGTGCTAAATACTGGAGGAGGGCCTAAGAGCTCTTTGGAGTTCCCCCGCTCTATGAAGCTCTTTCCAGTACTCTGTGAACTCTGTCTTGGGCTCTTGACTTTTTCTGCTTAACATAGAGAGTCTGTTGGGCTTTGCCTGTGTTTTCCTTGAAACTCTTTCAAGGCAGTGAGCTAGGGTAATCGCAGGGCTCACTGCATTCCTTTTCTATCTTTTAGGGATTGCTGTCCTTTGATTCAGAGTTTCTTGAAACACTGTTGTTTATACTGTGTCCTGTGTTTTGGTTATTTCAGTTGGAGAGTAAATTCAGTAGATACATTTTGATTGACAGCTTAAGTCCAGTATGTGTATTTTGAATGAATGAATGAGCATCTCCTTGGCATCCATCCTGAGATTAAACCTTTTGCTCTCAATATGTCTGACACTTGGACAGTGCAGTGATCTTGCAATATGGATATGCAAGATACCTTGCAATATGGATATGACAGTGCAGTGACCTTGCAATATGGTGTGAGTGTATGCGTGTACAAATTTTTTATCCACCAAAGGTGTATTTCTTAAAGTATTAAAAACCTGTGCCTCAGGACTTTTAGAAATGTGTATTTCTATTTATTTTTTGTAAGATTTTATTTGAGAGAGCATGCACGCATGAGAGAGCAAGAACGAGGGAGATGGAGAGAGACCGACAAAGTGCGAGTGAGTTCAGGCAGGGGGGAGGGGCAGAGAGAGAGGGAGCAGCAGGCACCCTACTGAGCAGGGATTCCCCAATGCAGGAACTCAATCCCAGGACCCAGAGATCATGACCTGATCTGAAGGCAGGCACTTGAACAACTGAGCCCCCCAACCCCCCAGGCACCCTAGGCTTTTAGGAATGTGTATTTATAAATACTATTTATTCCTTACTATTTTATAGCAGCGAAACTTTTCTCCTACATTCTTACTCTTTTATGGAAGTTAACCATACAGTTTGAGTCATACTATGCTTATTAGTATTTTTACAGGAAAAGAATAGGCAAATCTGGCCAATTGAAAACATGCAGAACGTGCCCGGTGAAGTACAGTTTCAGTGGTTGCTGACAAATGACCTAAAATTATTCAGGAATTAAAAAGTCACTAAGTTTGGCTTAAAGTGTACACTAAAGCTAATTTTTCATAATGCCAGGATTTTTGTTGATAACAAATTAGGTATAAAACCACACTGTTCTAATTGATTGGAAATAAAAAAGCAATTATATCTTCCCTTCATCATAACCAAGGTAATATTTCTCAGTTCCTTAACCTCATCCAGCTTCTGAGAGAGTCCTGAATCCCCGCCCCCTCCCCCAAGAGTACAAGTAAGTCTGTTGACCAGGTGATAGCATCAATCAGTCAGCCTTTATTGAGAGCTTCACAACCTGCCAGGTGCTGTGAAAAGAGACCTATGTTTGAATCAATTAGGGGGTAATTCAGTATGCCAGAGGTCAAAGTTTGCAAATATAAACCCCCTTCTTGTTTTTTAAGAAAGTGAATTCATGTCATATTTTGTATAAAATTTATTTTCTTCAGGAAAATATATGAATTTCTAGCTTCTTTACAAATTTCAGAGCAATTGCTCTACCTTAGCTGAGGCACAGTTCTTGAATTTATTACATACCTTTTATTCCTTATAGTCCCTTTATCATGGAGGCTGAGTGCACATTGTCTTTGCCATTATCAGTTGTCCAGAACACCACCTGACTCACTAAATGCTGGTGGCCTTGGCTGGCAGCCTCTTGCTAGAGATTTAGAGAAGGCATGATGGAGACTTTTTTTTTTTTTTTAAGATTTTATTTATTTATTTGTCAGAGAGAGAGAGAGAGAGAGCGCGCACAGGCAGACAGAATGGCAGGCAGAGGCAGAGGGAGAAGCAGGCTCCCTGCCGAGCAAGGAGCCCGATGTGGGACTCGATCTCAGGACTCTGGGATCATGACCTGAGCTGAAGGCAGCTGTTTAACCAACTGAGCCACCCAGGTGTCCCCATGATGGAGACTTTTATGCATTGTTTTCAGCTCAAGCTTCCTGAGAGTCAAGGGTTAATGGGAAAGAAATGGGATGGATTTTAGAAGAGTGTCTGTAGTCGCATATCAAAACTAGATGTTGAGAGGGAAGTATTGATCAGAAGAGTATTTCAGGAAAGAAATCTGTAGGTCAGTAGGAAGAAAATCAGTTACTTCAGTTACAAACAGATACAGGGAAGGAGGGGGAGGAAAGAAGGGAGGGAAGGAGGCAGGACAGGGAGGAAAAGGCAGCCAGGATGCTGTGTGGAAAGAATTGCATCCATATGACAACCAAAGTGAGGAAAGCCAAGGCACAGCGGCACCGACCCAAGTGGGAGTTTAGGACTTGGTCAAACAGAGGCCCACCCATTGTTTTAAAAAAGGTAAATTAGCTGTCATATTTCACATGAAAATTCAGACTTCTGTCTGCACTTAAAAAAACTACATTGACAGCTTATTGTAAAAAAACAAAAAACAAACAAAAAACAATCCGTCAAGGCTAATCTGTAGATATTTGACTTCTGATTGCCCAGGCAGTGGGACAACGTGAATGGAACTGTGTGAATAGAATTATGATGGAAAAAACCTAAAAACAAAAACAAAAACAAAAAAACCAGTGAGTTAAAATATATATATATATATATATA
>NC_081558.1:60198914-60242479 GCF_022355385.1 Mustela nigripes
ACCCACACTCTCCTCGTGGAATTCGGACTCCCTTCCGATCTTCGGTCATAGAAAGAGGTGGAGCCAAACGTGACAGGTCTGGACTGTTCCATCTTCAGGAACATTTTTGGGAAGAGTTAGTGCCAAGTGAAAGGGCAGAGTCATGAAGGAAGGAATTTGTGTCTTGTATTAAAAAGTGAAATTGAACTGTTTGGCTGGAGAGAGCATCTGCTGGCAGAGAATTTTTGGCTCTTCTTCTGAGTTGGGTTAGCCTAGTGTACATAATACATCAGCAGTTGCCATTCTGTGTGTTGCTATTCTGTGCCCTGGGATTTGTGGCAGAGATTGCGGGTTGCTACATGATATCCATCCTCCCCTTCTTTCATAGTAAGAGAGATCTCCAGTTTTATTCTGGGCTGCAGTGTGCCCCGCATTTCAGTCTTCCCTGCTAGATGTGGCCAATGCAACGTAGGCAGAAATGTTGAGGGAGCTTTCCAAAAGTTCACTTAAAGGAAGCAGACTCGGTTCAGAAAAGTGTCCATTTGCTCTCCTTTCTGCTTCCTGCCTGCTGCCTAGAAAGGAGACAGGGTGCTGGAAATGCAGCAGCCATCTTGGGCGGTGAGGTGACCTTGCCATGTGGACGGACTGCAGCTGGTAGCTCAGAATGAGAGAGGGAGCCCAGGGCCGTGTATTGCCTGTCTCTGCCCTTATTCTATGGCAGAAGAAACCCCATGTGCTTAAGCCTCTGAAGTGGAACCCAGACAAAGAGTGCTTGTGAACGAAAAGGGCTCAGTGAAGCCCTTTCTTAGACCACTGCCTGGGTCTAGACCTAGGGCTCAGGGAAGATGGGCATGCACTTTCCTCGTGACCCCTGTTGGTTCTGTCTGTGGCCTGGATCATGCCTTCTGTGCTGTGACCAGGAGAGTTGGGCCGGCTACAGCGTGGGTTGTGGGAGGACATGCCAGAAACAAACTGATGGTACCTTGTGTCTCTCACTTCAGAGGCCACATGGCAGGGCAGATGTCCATCAGTTGCCTTGGGCTCTCACAACTTTGCAATAAACACCAGTGACAGATGGTGGCTATGGGAGTTTTATTTATATATATTTTTTGAGGTTTTTATTTATTTGACGGAGAGATAGGGAGAGAGCACAAGTAGGCAGAGCGGCATACAGAGGGAGAGGGAGAAGCAGGCTCTCCATTGAGCAGGGAGCCCAATGCGGGGCTTGATCCCAGGACCCAAGAATCAGGACCTGAGCCAAAGGCAGCTGCTTAACCAGCTGAGCCACCCAGGTGCTATCCCCACCCTCCATGCCACCCCGTCCCCACCCCATGGGAGTTTTAAAGGGAAGAGTTGATCACATTTTGCTTTGTTTATTGTCTGCCTTGGAAACAGCATGTCTGGACTCTCACCCTGGAACTGGAAGCAGACTTCTTAAAGTTTAAGTTTAAAAAGTCTGAAATCCCATGAACATTCTTTGGCTCCTTATGATGTAGTTATATATGTTGGAGGGTTGACTTCCAGCTGATGTCCAGAACTGCAAGCATACATGTTAAATTCTTAAACTAATTTCATGCTGGTTGGCAAATAGGTACTGCCCTGCATCCTCAGCCCATGCTTCTCCCTTTGGATCTCTTAGACCACTGCCTGAACAAGCAGCTGAAAGGCTGATGCCTGGCAGCAAGGCCTTCCTGAATCTGGTCACGATTCACTTTTAAAATTAGGCATCTGAGCTCCCAGTGTTCATTTTCGCAGCAATGTATTCATTGCTGCCCAATTTTTGTCAGTAGTTTGATGGAAGCGTGGCAGAGGGTGATGTTCTAGATTTTCCAGAGTCCAGCCCTGGATCAAATCAGGTCAGCAGATGAACTGAGATTGTGTGTTTCATTTCAGTTTGTTCCTGCCACCGCTGCCCTCTGGAGAACTGGTCTTGCTGAGTTGTTGTCAGGGTGATGTCATCCGCCTGTGCTGAGAGACAGGGGAGGAAACGGCCCAAATGACATTCACTGTCGTCTGTCTTACAGAATGTTGTCAAGCTGTGCTGTTTTGTATCTCAGTGTCTATTTATAAGACTCCTCAGAGACTTGCCTAACTGGTCTTAGAAGCAAAAACAGTTGTATTACTCCTGGAAAGCTGTTCTTTTTCCTCCGAGAAGCCTGTCTCCAAGTGTCCAGTGTTCTCTTCCCCCTGTCATTCTGAATGAAGCAAAGAAACAAAGGAAGGAGGAAAGGGAGAAAATACTTTGAGCTATGAAAAATCAAAGCAGATAGATGATCAAAGGAATCCAAATACACAGGCATTTTGTGTTTTTTTCCTCAGCGGAATTTTAACATTAACTTATCACAGATTCATACTGAGTAATAATTATGTACTCGCTTTCAAAGCTCTGAAGTACAAACAGTAAGTGCCTGAAGAGGGCATTCTCTGTATGTGCCTTGTCTACAGACTCCTAAGTTCTTCTTCCCACCATGTTTTTGGTAATAACCAGCACGATTAGGGCTTTGTAGAATGACATTTGGACACTTTGCTTTCATTTGAAGCCAGGCACAATAAAAATGTCTTTGTAGGCTTTGTCCCGATTTGCCTTTTGTCGAACATGGAAAGTCTGTTGTTCATAAGGTCCATAAACATGTAATGCAGGCATACCCAAGCACTGTGTCTTCTGAGATTATGGTTCCTTTTTTTCCTTCTGTTAATAAACTGCTTCAAGTTTTATCCCACGTAACTGCGGGGCGTCTGGTACCCTACTTACAATTTCCAAGGATTCTGCAGAGGTCTGCTTCCTTCTGATCCTCTCCCACTTTCAATTCTTACTCTGGTTGAATTCTTTGCCCCTCCTCCCTTACTTCTGCTAACATAGGGTTATAATGTGTAGCATTTTGATGGGAAAATTAGAGAGAACCCAAGGGGCACACAGGCTGGGGATCAACTTCCAAGTTCAGGGTTAGGTACGGTCACTTCCTCCTGAGACCCCTCCATCACTCTTCCTTTCTCTGTGTTCTGGGCGAGGAAACCACTTGCCAGGGGACAATAAACCTTTTTTGGTACTTTATTCTGCAGAGTGATTTAACTGCCTCTCTTAAAACCTCACCGATTTCAGCAGAGAGGACTTCCTGTGCTAGAGTCTTTCATTACATAGTACCAAGAAGAGCAAAGAGCGACAATGTTGTGTATTGCATTTTGCATTAAGTTCTGGAAAAGCAAATTCTTTGGCAGCATTCTCTCTTCACCAAGCAAGACCTGTGGGTTCTGGGTTCTGGTTTGTGGGGAGAAATCTGGAACCTGTAGTATATTAGACACTCTTTCCCGGTATTTTTTGGCTGTTAGTAAGGTAGCTAATCAAAAAAGTATGGTAAAGATTGGCTGCAGTGATAGACATACTGTGTTTTATATTTTGCTAAAATATATAATTTGATAATCTTTCAATATTGGGCTAAGACCTTTTTCTGATTATTGGCTTACTGATTGGAGTTCCTTGGTATCACAGATTCTACCTATAATGTATTGGTTAGAGTGTCCTGTTTTTGTGTATTTACTTAGTAAGATCTATTATTTATTTATTTTAGAGAGAGAGATAGTGTTGGGGGAGAGGGGCAGAGGGAGAAGGAGAAAGTCTTAAGCAGACTCCCCACTGGGCAGGAGACCCAAGGCAAGGCTTGACCCCATGAAAACCAGGAGTCAGACACTTAGCTGATTACACCACCGAGGCACCCCTGTTTTTGTGTATTTAAAGTAAGAACTTAAGGGGCATCTGGGTGGCTCAGTGTGTTAAGCATCTGCCTTAGGCTCAGGTCATGATCCCAGGGTCCTTGGATGAGTAATATTCCATCGTGTATATGGACCACATCTTCTTTATCCATTCGTCTGTTGAAGGGTATCTCAGCTCCTTCCACAGTTTGCCTATTGTGGACATTGCTGCTATGAACATTGGGGTGTTACTTGGAGATTTTAAAAAGATACTTCTAATTCTTGGATTAAATAAGAAATCAAAATTGAATTGATAAATTATTAAAGAATTGATTTTTAAAAACAATATACATCCAAACTTAGGAAATATAGCTAAAGCAGAATTAGGGGAAAATGTGTAGCATTACTTATAATTAGGAGAGAACATGGAAAATAAATGGACTATATTTCAACTCAAGTGCTAGAAAAAGAATAACAAGTAAGTCCAAAAATGTGGGGGAAAACCCCAAAATAATGAAGAGAAAAGCAAAAATAAGTTAGGAAAAACAAGAGTAGTTTATCAGTATAACTTACTGATCAGTAAGAGGCCAAATTTTGTTCTTTTAAAAGACTTTTAAAATAGACAAACACTTGGCAGTTGTAATCAAGAAAAAGAGAGGGGGCGTCTGAGTGGCTTATGGGTTAAGCGGTTAAGGGTTTGGCTCAGGTCATAATCTCAGGGTCCTGACATGGAACACTACATTGGGTTCTCTGCTCCATGGGGACTCTGTTCCTCCTTCTCCCTCTGCTTCTCCCTCTACTTGTGCTCCCTCCCTCTCTGTCTCTCAAAATAAAATCTTAAGAAAAAAAAAAAAAAGAAAAAGAAAGGGAGGGAGAGAGAAGCCTTATAAAGATAACCTTAATAATAAGGAAGCGATGTAGCAGATACAGATAACTTTAAAAATTATGAGAATTTGCACTGTCCTTATTTGAGTAAATGTGAAAATATAAATGCAAGGATGATTTCTCATAAATTCCTATAATTGGTTTATAAGAAGTTAGAAGGTAAATATATCTTTTCCTAAAAAGGGAACCTAGCCCAAATAGTTTTGAATAATCAAGTTCATCATACATCAAAAATCCCATGTCACATAAAATGTCAAAAGCATAGAAAAAGATGGACCTTCCTAACTTATTTTAGAGCTCCAAAAGCAAAGATGACGTAAAAGGAATAGTTTATAGTAGCATCAAAACTAATAAAATTCTGAGCAATAAATTTAACAAAATAAGTGCAAAACTTGTACTTTTACAACTATGTAACATTCTCAAAAGACATCAAGTATTAAGTAGAGAAACATCTTATGGTCATGGATCAAAAGACATAATATTGTTAAGGTGGTAATCCACTCCCAAACTAATCTACAGATTCAACACAATACCCATTAAAGTTCCATTTGGCTTCTTTGCAAAAATTTGCAAATCTATATAGCTAAAACAATCTTGAAAAAGAACAGGAAAGTTGGAAGATTCATACTCCTGATTTTAAGCTTACTCCAAAACTACAGTAGTCAGGACAGTGTTGTATTGGCATAGGAGAGACATCTAGGTCAGTGGACTGGAACTCAGAGCTCAGGGGAAAAAAAAAAAAATCACAACCCAAAAACCTTAAATGAGACACCTGGGTGGCTCAGTCAGTTGAGCATCTGCCTTCAGTTCAGGTCATGATCCCAGGGTCCTGGTCAGGGGGGAGTCTGCCTCTCCCTTTCCCCTTCCCCTCTGCTTGTGCCTTCTCTCTGTCAAATAAATAAAATCGTTAAAAAAAAAACTTAAATTTATGGTCAATTGTTTTTTTGACAATGGTGACAAGACAATTCAATGGAGGAAAGAATAGTTTTTTTAAACTGTTGGTGTTGGGACAACCGGATATTCACATGTGAAAGAATGAAGTTCTTAACTCACATTGTACACAAAAAGCAACTCAAAATGGACCATAATGCTAAAGGTAAGAGCTAAAACTAGAACATTTCTAGAAGAAAGAGTAAGTGTATATGTTCATGGCATTGGATTAGGCAATGGTTTCTTAGGTATGACACCAAAAACACCAATAAAGAAAACAAGATAAGCTGGGCATCATCAAAATTAAAAAACTTTTGTGCTTGAAAGGACACCATCAAGAAAGTGAAATGCTAACCCACAGAATGGGAGAAAATATTTGCAAATCATATACCTGACAAAGGAGTTGTATCCAGAATACATAAGGAACTCTTACAACCTAATAATAATAAAAAAAAATCCAATTAAAAATAGGCAAAGGATTTGAATAGACATTTCTCCAAAGAAGATACACACAGCTGGTGAATAAGCACATGCAAAATGTGCTCAACATCATTAGCCATCAAATGCAAATCCGAACCATGGTGAGATACCACTTCACATCGCTAGGATGTTTACAATCAAAAGCAGAGATGCTAGTGTTGATGAGGATGGGGAGAAATTGAACCTTTCATACATTGCTTGCAGGAACACGGAATGTCTTTTAGAAAACAACCTGGTAGTTCCTCAAGAGATTAAACACAGATTTGAAATATGACCCAGCTAGTCTACTCTAAAATATATACCCAAGAGAAATAAAAACCTATATGCTCACAAAAATTTGTATGTTCATAACAGCTTTATTCATAAGAGTCATAAGGCAGAAATCATCCAAATGTCCATTAACTGATGAATGAATAAACACCATGTGGTATATGCATGAAAATTCAGCCATAATAGGAAGGATACATGCTATAACAAGGATGAGCTTTGAAAAAATTATGCTAAATGAAAGACAACAATCACAAAAGACCACCCATTACATGATCCCATGTATGTGAATTGTCCAGAATCGGCCAGTCTATAGAGACAGGAAGTAGACTAGTGGTTGCCAGAGGTTAGGGGTACATGTGAGGGGAGATGCTGGTTGCTGCTAATGGGATTCTTTTTTGGGTGGTGAGAATGTTCTAAAATTAATTGTGGTGATGGTTATACAAACTCTGTAAATATAGTAAAAGTCAATGAATTCTATACTTTATTTTTTTTTTAAAGATTTTATTTATTTATTTGACAGAGAGAAATCACAAGTAGACAGAGAGGCAGGTGGAGAGAGAGAGAGGGAAGCAGGGTCCCTGCTGAGCAGAGAGCCCGATGCGGGACT
The DNA here is from genome assembly GCF_022355385.1 of Mustela nigripes. Taxonomy (NCBI): domain Eukaryota; kingdom Metazoa; phylum Chordata; class Mammalia; order Carnivora; family Mustelidae; genus Mustela; species Mustela nigripes. The sequence continues at coordinate 60,205,753 of NC_081558.1, forward strand.
CGATCCCAGCACCCTGAGATCATGACCTGAGCCAAAGGCAGCGGCTTAACCCACTGAGCCACCCAGGCGCCCGAATTCTATACTTTAAATTGGTGAATTGTATGGTATATGAATTCTATCTCAACAAACTGTTAGAACGTATTCAAACAAAGTGAAAACCAGTTTCTCCTATTCACTGTCAATATATCAAATAAAATATTAGCAAACTAAGTCAGCACTATATAAAAAGTATATTATTAACCCAGACATGCTAGGGTAATCAATCACAAGTAAATATATTATTACAATTACAGTAAAAGATTTGGCATTTAATATATAAGGATTTAAATACAGGATTTTGCCATTTTGGAGGAGGAACAGAGAGAAGAGTTTATTAACCTTCCACACTGCCAAGCTTTTTAAAAATAAATTTAGAAAGAGAGAGAGTGCATGTGCGTTCACAAGCTAGGGGGAGGGGCTGAGGGAGAGGGAGAAGCGGCTCTGCAGGGTTCAATCCCAGGACCCCAAGATTATGACCTGAGCCAAAGGCAGACGCTTAATTGACTGAGCCACCCAGGCGCCCCCACATTGCAAGTCTTTAACATGTCAGAATGACAGGCTTTTATAACACAAATATAGCCAAGACCATTAGTGGGAGTTGCCTTTTAGTTAGTAAGGTTGGAGGGGCTTTGGGATGCTCGGCAGGGGGATGGAGACTTGGTGATAATCAAGTGGAAGAGATGGAGACCTGCATCTCTCAGATGGAGAAGGTGAGACCCCTGGCAGCATGGGAAAGAAAGGTCAACATCATAGATACAAGTCAGCTAATTTCAAAAAGGCTCTTCAGAAAGGGATAATATACATTTGGAAAGTGGCAAAGAGGCTTTAACTCTAGTTAAGGACAAGAAGCATTACCATGAGAAAGGACTGATCCCTCACTTTCCCAATATACTGACAAATTAAGTGATCCGAGCTTTGTGTTCCTCTCAATGAGATGAAATAAAAAGCGATTTCAATCACCTTGTTCTGTTTCCATGGACAGCACTCCCCATCCCTGGCCTTTGTCTCCAGTGCAGGAAGGGCCAAGGACCATGGTGTTGAGGTTAAAGCTGCATGTTACATCATCCCATAGGTTTTCTGCAAGTGGAATGATGCAGGAGGTTGTTATGTCTAATGTCAAGGATAGAGCAGTGACCTTTCCAAGTCTCAAATTTATGCTGATATTTTCATTGTAATAATAGCTTCCCTGAATTCTTTCCTTAGCTCACTTCAATATAAGAGCTGCTTAATCGATTCTATTACTCTTTGAGTATATTATTTTTTATATATGATATACCCATATTGTAATCTGCCCGCCAAGGTAATTCCAGACCAACCATGCCCTTGTGTTACAGGGTTGCACAAACTTCTGGTAACAGCCACATTGAGATGGAAGCTTGCTACCATGTCCTTACAAAATCTTATTTAACTGATATCATGCTCTTCATATTTCAGGGGTTCCTTAGGCCATTAGGTCTACTTTTTAAGACTCTTATATTCAACCATCTTACTTTACTTTAAATTTTTCTGTATTTAATGGGCTTATAATGCTGGTAAAACCATCTCACCCAAGATTCATTCTCCCTCCCTCCCTTCTTTCTTCCCTTCCTTCCTTCCTTGCTTCCTTGATAGGATTGTATCTCTCTCTCTCTCTCTCTCTTTTTTTAAGATTGTATTTATTTATTTATTTGACAGACAGAGATCATAAGTAGGTAGAAAGGCAGGCAGAGACAGAAAGAGGGGTAAGCAGGCTCCCCGCTGAGCAGAGAGCCCTACTCGGGGCTCGTACGCAGGACCCTGGGATCATGAGCTGAGCCAAAGGCAGAGGCCTTAACCCACTGAGCCACCCAGGTGCCCTCATAGGATTGTATCTCATCTAAGCAAACAATAAAGACATATTCATGTGGCAAAATAGTAATAGCTTGCATTTACTGAGTATGCATTATGTACCCAGTCCGAGCTAAGTGCTTTACACACAATATTTCTGTTTTCATTAGCCAGCCTCATTTTAAATTCTAGACCACAAATCTCAAAAGGGCAGTCAGCACCTCACTTCTTTCTGTACTTCCTAGGATGTTCTTTTTCTCACTACAGTGATGATATCAGACTTTTTCTGTCTTTGCAAAACCCAACTTCTGCCCCTATATTCATCCCAGCTGTTGGGCTTGCTCATACTTTGATGAGAAAATAGAAGCAATCAGATGGGAACAAACATCATCCAGCCAACCAAATCTCCAAATTTCCTTGCATTTGCGCTTCTGCTCTGCACCTTGCTTCTTGTTGCAATGGATGAAGATCACTTACTTTCCTCCTTTGTCTTTTCTAGGATTTTGCTCTTGGACAAATCCCCTTCTCTTGCCTGCATTTCTAATGCCTTTCTCTCTGTGGTATAGTTCTACCAGGAGGTAAAAACCCTCTAACAATTTCCATTTTGAAAAGACAAAAATAAAAACCTCCCTTACCTCATTCTTTTCTTGCCAAGACCATTTCTCCAATCTTCCAAAGAGTTGTTTTTATTACTCTCTCCACTTGTTCAAGACCCATCTCTCCTAGCCCCCTCCAAACAGGCTTCTCTTTACATAGCACTGAGACCATTCTTGCCAGAGTTTGGTTGACCTTCATATTGCCAGTTGAATTGTTATTTTACATGGTTGTTTTTTTCCCCCCTTACTTGACTTCAGTATTTGATGACGTGAACTACTCCTTTCTTCTTTTGGTTTCTATGACATCACCCTCTCTTTGTTTTCTTCCATATCACCTGTCTTACTATTTCCAGCACCTTTGCTGACTCCTTGTCTGCTCAGACTATGCAAGTGTGATCATTAAGGTAGGAGGAAAATCAGAAGGTGAAGTTTTGAATACCAAAGGAAGGAGGTGTGGATCCTTGAGGCTGAATTAAGAGTGGTAGTCACCAGCAGAGGACAGTTGAACCCAGGGACCTGGGAACCTCACAGATGCATTCAGTGGCATTATGGTGTCAGGATAGGGACAGAGCTGAAGTAGAGGAGTTAGTTATTCCAAACATTTGGGAGACAAGGAAGGGGCTCAGATCACTCCCAGTTGGGTTATACTGGTTATAATAAGCTACTAGAAAGAAGGAAATGCATTAGAATTCCCCCTTGAGCTAAAGAATAAAGAGAGAGAGGAAATTATTCTGCATCAAAAACACCTTTGAGGAAGGAAAAAAAAATGTAGGCAATTATTTAAATAAAACCATTCAGCCTTGAGAAATGGGGAGGACACAGAGAGAGTGTGAGAAAACAGATTAATTAAAAGAAAATCTGTTAGTTCACCTCACCTTAATTCCCTTTGCATATTAGTCCTCTTTAATGATAATACTCCTTAAGAGAAACATGAAAATTTGTAGAGCTGTCAATAAGAGCAATTGGTTTGGAGGGCAAGATCCTTCTAAGCTAACAGAATAAGATTCGTCTTCATGCACGAGCTAGGATGTTGTGAAAATATTATGAACCATTGGCCATAAACGCAGTCCCCATGTTGTATAGCCAGGGTGCTAAGTTATAGTAGTGGTGGAAACGCTACAGCCTGTCTTCTTTTAGTTACTCAGAGTGATAATTTTAGGTGTCTTTCAGAGTAACTAATTAGAAAGTATGGAGATTGCAAAACCAGTTCAAACAAAAATATGAGCAAACTTCAGAGTAAAAGAAAGTACTACTATATCCCATACATGTTTCACTGTGTCAGTTGCCACTGACCCAATAGGCCTAGCAGGAAATCTGGGGGCCTTCCTACCCTTCTTCCCTTCTCTCCACTCTTTCTGCTTGGTCCTTTGAATCAGTTGCCAACCTTTGAACACCTTCTTTCAGCCTCATTATTGCTTTAAGCCTGGGTGCGGAGGTGATTATGTCATCTGTGGGTCCCTTCCCTGCCTCCACACAGACCTTCATTCTTGAGTACAACCAAGAAAGACTCTAATGCCAGACTCTCAAGTAAGCAAGCCCTTCTTAGAAAGATCAAAAGCGAAAGTACACTCTCAGAATGGGAAAACTGGTCCAGAAATGGCAACTGTACGAGTGGTTGGGGCAGTCTTCTTCTTTTATGCTTGTGTTGTTCAAGGAACAGCGCTAGAGCAATCTCTGAGATTGCTTCCAGTCATCTAAGGGATTCTTTCTACTGGTTGGGAAGGGGAGTTTGGTGCCCTACATGGTCCTTGTCAGATATCATGACAGCCTTCCCCCTAAAGGGGTAGAAACCACAATGTAAATGAAGCTATAGGTTACTTTAGGGCAGCAGTTATAAGGAAAAGTACAGGCGGGCTCCCTGGGGTTTTCCCAGCTCTTTGTGTTCTGGGGATAGTTGGCAGTTTCTGGATTTTAAAATTATTTAAAAAAAATTTTATTATTAATTAATGTATTTACTTATTTTTGATTTTTATTTTTAGTGGCCCCAAAATTCTGTTCCTTGCTCATACCCAGCTAACTGCCCATTTTATCAGATGTGGAGTAGGATTTTGTGAAATCTTAGAATATTGGTAGGGGAAGGGGACTGGCATGGGCTGGCACATGTATTCTTAAAAAGCATCCCAGGGGATACTGACCCTAACCTCCCCACAGTTAAGAACTGCAAGGTGTTAAATAAATTTTCATTAATTCTGTGTCTTCTCTTCCTTCCTAAAGTGTAGACTTCCAGAGGGAAGGATTATATATTTTTCTTTTTATCTATCTGGTCCCAGGCACCTTGCCTGGCAAAGGGTAGACCTTAAGCCCGTGCTGCTGGAGTGAGTGAGTGAATGTGTGTTTATAATCCACACCTGGATATCTCTATAGAGATGTTCCAGAAGCACCTTGAACTCAACATGACCCCAAATTGATCTTTTAATCTGGATTGTGCTTAAACTTGTACTTCCATTTCTGTGTTGGTTGGTGGAATGGAGTCATGCAGGCTCAGCCTTTCCAGTGTGTGTACAATTTGAGTGCTCAGTAGCCACTCACTTTTTCTCTTAAACTTCTTGTTTCTTGAGTCATTATTCTCCTCTGGTTTTCTTTCCACCTTTCTGGCTACTCTTCCTCTGCCAGCCCACAGGTCCAGGGCCCTTGGTACCAATGAAATTTTATAAGGTCACCAAGTGACCTCATCTATTTATACATTTCCACTTCCATCCATGTCCCACTCACCCTCTGATGTCAACCTCCAGCCCTGATCTCTACAAATGTAGATCTACCTACCTCCTGGACCTCTCCACTTGGTCAGTATCTCAAATGCATCATATCCAAAAAGGAATTTGTCTTCCCTCAATATCCCCCAGATCAGTGAATGGGACCAATATTTTCCCTATGTCACACCTCAGTCTTTTTCACACCCCATATCCAACCAATTCCCAAATCCTGTTTTTGACTCTAAAATGTCTCCTGGATGCACCAAAATTCTCCTTTCTCCCTGCCTTAATCTAAGCTGTCTTGATTCCTTCCTGGACTCTACAGGAAGTCTCTAAATTAGTTTATCCACAGTCTCATTGCTCTGCTGTCATGTATTCCTTACACTAAAAAAGTCAGAGCAATTAAAAAGAATAAATTCATAAATCTGACAAGGCCACTTGCCTCTCAAACTTTTCAGTGTCTTACTTTTAACCATGGACTGAGGACAAAATGCCCTGTATCAATCCAGACATGCACATAAATGATGTTTATCTGTGATAAATGGAATGGTGATGGGGGAACATGCAAAATGCTCTGTGGTGAGAGGAAGGAGGGAATCATGCAACGAGGTAGAAAATGATATTTTAATAGTGAATTCCAGTACTCAGATTAGGTGCAGAGCTTTCTCTGGGTAAGTGCTTGGGACAGAAAGTGGGACACCTATATGCTGAGTTTTCAGTGGGGCCAAGGCATCACAGAGGCCTGTGGAGTTGGCCAAACAATCCTGGGGATCAGAGAGGAGGAGGCAGGACATAGCAGGAAACTGGTGCTGTGTGGGAAGTCCACTATTGGTTGGAAAGAGGACTTTTAGAAAGGGAATACCAAAATGGAATTTTCAGCTACTAGGTGATATGCCCCCACCTACTTCCCCACCCCACCCCCAACCCCTGCAAGCTTCTGCTGCCCATCAGCCCTTTAGTGATGTTTACTATTAAGGGATGATTGATTGTTGTCTTTGTTGTTTGAATGAAAATAGTGAAGGGATAAATGCAGTGCAAAATAGAGCCTGCAACAAGGGAGAAAAGATGAGAAACTGTGGATTTTCACAAGTGCAAACTCACAGGCTTCTGGGAAAGGCTTTGGGTTTCACAGGAAATAGAATTAGGAGTTTGAACCAGTGTAGATTTGAAACTAGATTTTAAGTGGCATGTAGTTTACTTCCACCTCCAGCAGTCTGGGTTACACTACAGTTCTCCTAGGCTGGGAGGGGTCAGGACCATCATACAGGAGGTGACATTTGAGCCAAGCCTTCTTAAAAAATAGATAGGCTTGGTGCAAAAATAATGAATACTGTTATGCTGAAAATAAAAAATAAATTTTAAAAAATAGATAGGCTTTTCACAGTAAGAGGGAGGCACTCCAGGGGGATGAATATAATATGGGAAGACACAGAGTTGAGAAAAGTTTTATTTTTAATGGTTTGTGACCCCCAGAGTGTAAGTGGAACCCTGCCAGGAGCTGTGATTCAGAATTCCCATAGGGTACAGGGCTGTGACAATGCCTGGAATAGGCTTTCCAACCATTTTTTGATCTTTAATTTTAGCATTAGCTGAGATGTATATTTTCTCCTGCAATCAAAGACTGAGTGGAGGCCAGGAGAGCAGAATCTTAACTGCTTCAAGTCAAGAAGGGGTGTCTTAATCCTTTGTCATCGGACAGTTCAACAATTGATGGGCACCAAGCTGACATTTGGCCAAGTGACATCAGCAGAGCCACTGAACCTCAGATAAGCAGTATTTCAATAGCCCATGGTCACAAGGAGGAATTGCTACTGGACACAGAAAAGCCAATAACAGTGTCATTCAAAGACAGAAAGGAACCTTGATTCTGCCAGACTGAGGAGAGCAACCCATTCATCACCAGGATGGTTCTACAAAGACCCAAATTACAAATGGGGTGGAAATGCTCATTCACAGAATCTGTTCTCAGCAGAGCATTTGTGACACATGGGCTACATTTATCAGGGCAAAGAATACTTGTCCAGCCTTACCCTTTTAAAGACTGGCCCTTCCTCAAAGATGGAAGCCTTTTTCTGACTTCTGAGTGAGTCTGTCATGAAAAGAATAAAATAGTAGGGAAGAATAAACTAGGAAAGACAGGCTTGAAAGTAAAAGTTATTGTCATTATGAGAAAACAGGAAGGGCATGTTGAAGATGGAAGTGCAACAGAAAATACTTACTAACCCCACTGCCTGCAAATTGCCCTTTTATCTTCAATTAAGAAATGGACATATTGCTCTATGGGCAACAATTACATGCCGTTTCATTCTGTCACCTGACTACCTGACCCCTTATGGTTGTGACCCATCATGGCTCTGGGCCAGCATTGCTCCTTTTCATTTGATATCACAACACATGGTGAAGAACATGGATGACTCTCATGGTCTTCAGGCCACCAGATACTCAGCCTTGCTTCTGTAACCTTCTTGGGAAAGTATAGACTGAGAACTTGGCAAACTTGTTGGGGCTGTCTGGGAAGTGCCAAAGACATACTCTCCAAATGGCTCTGATTATAGCAGAGTACAGACTCTCCTGGACTTACGGAAGATCTTAAGAGATGACAGATGTGCGATGTTCATTGCCCATTGCCTGCACAAATAGACTTTCCAGAGGTTCTCAGGTTAGCTGGGCTTGTGAACAGCTGAGCCTACCTGACTGGAGGGCTTTGGGTGCTATAAATCAAGGGAGGTAGAGCTGGTTAGAGCTGTTGCCTGGTTCACCTGACTGCCAATGCCACATGGCTCTCCCTCTACTAGCAGAGATTTAACTTGGGTTCACTTGAGAGAACTGCAAGGAAACTTGATGGGAAATCCCCACACCTCAAGGCCACCCACTGGGTTGTTTCTAGACAAAAATAACCTGGTGTCTTTCAGTAGTTCAGTTAAGGGAGTTGGGTAGTAATACACATTCCCTCCCTGGGATGGGAAGGAGAGCAAGGAAGACAGCAAGACAGACAGAAAGCTTTTCCCTGAAGGCATGGGCAAAACCCATCCCAGGCCAGACCAATAGATTGGGGCTCTCAGGATGACCTCTCCACCTCTGCCCTGCTTTCAGCTGCCCTTCAAGCACCGGGTCAGGTCTTGAGAATTAGCACTGTTCCTGAAAGTACAGGGATGGGGACCAGCTTGTGTGGGGGGGGAATTTGAGTCATCAAAAGTATGCTAGGGTTTTCCAACTAGTAGGTGTTCTCCAAGTCTTTTTGGCTATATGTTCCATTACAAAAAACTGACAATGCATGCTCAAAATAAGTATATTCATTTGTAAATTATTTATATGTACTCTCATCTATCACATATTTCATATTGGAAAGCTTACTTCCATATAAAAAATAAGTATAAAAAGAAGTTTTAATATTTCTTTCACCTGCCCCCAGCTGACCATCTCTACACCCCATGTGTCATCTGTACCCCAACTCTGGATGACTACTTTAATTGTTAAGTTCCTGATGTTCTGGATTTTGGTGGGCAAAGAACAAAGAAGAGGGATCCACTTGAAGGAAAGTTGGGTCATGGATGGGCACATAGGCTGTGTCCAAAGAAATCAGTGAAATGCGTGAGCATCTCAAAGTTCTCCCACCTTATCAGTGATGGCAAGAAGGGGTGATTGCATCCAAGAACTCTGTGTTAACTCTCGCTCAGTCTGGAGACCATGTTTTAAGACGTCCAGCTAAACTAAGCCAAATTTACCGGCAAATTCACTGGGACCCACGGGTTGTGAGTATCTATGGATACAGGGGCTTATGTTTTCAGACTTCAGGGAGCAGATGCCTAAATGGTTTATTGCCCACTGGACTGCCCTAATGTCTCTAGGAGAGGGAGAAGGGAGAAGTGAAGGTTTGGGGGAGCCTCCTGCTGCTCCATGCTGTTGTTGAGATTCCTCCTATGCACTCCAGTGCTATGAAGATGCTCACCGCCCACCTGTGGGTGGGCATGAGAGGGACGGCTCCCTGTTGTACAAAGTCTTCAGTTCAGTCACATGGGTGTGGGGCAACCACACAGCCCAGATGAACGACGTTGGTTTCAAACACCTGCTCCATGCCAGGCTCTGGGTGGGACGAATATAAACCAGTTCCTGAAGACGCTTTCAGGTCGGTGCAGGAAAACTATGCAAACATGAGCATGCATTGCAGGGGATGTCTTGATCTGGGTTTTCCCCAAAGGAGGCTCTGTGTTCAGTAGTTCCTTGGGGCGGTGACCCCAGGATACGTGCTCAGGGAGGGAGAATGTGAGTACATGAAGGGACGGATAGTCAGAAGTGAGGCATAATGAACAGGGTGCTGCTGTGGGTAACTGGCCTCTATCTTGCAGGGGTCCCTCTGAGGGACTCCACGGAACTTGGGAACCTTGCTGCTCAGCTGTGGCCAGCATCATTGGCATCCCCCGGGAGCTGGTGGATTGCAGCACTGTGCACCCTCCTCCCCAACCAAGACCTGCTGAAGCAGAATTTGTTTGCACCTTAACATTGGAGAAGCACTATCTTAAGAAGCCTGTCTTAAGGCTTTCATCTTTATCAAACATGATAGCTTTGATATAAAACATAGTTGTCCATATTGTAGGACTTGATTCTTCCAAACTGGATCCCTCTAAATAACTTCTTTGAGGTTTCTAATGTTTGAAGTGGATATTAAAGTTTTCTAGTCCCTTGAAATCTCTTTAAAATGCAACTCCATTTACCTGCACTTTGTCATAATTATAACTCAATTGTAGAGACAGAAGGTTCACACAATCAACCGTTCTGTAAAATGCAAATTGTGCATGGGAAATACTTCCCCTGGGAGAAAATGGAGTAGTTGCTGTGCGAGAAGTTATTTTTAAAAGAACACACCAAATGTCTCCCGTGCTTTAGTGTTTTACCAAACATTTCAATGAATCAAGGACCCTTTAGAAAGATCAATACACGCACACACACACAGAGTGAGAGCAAGAGCAAGAGAGAGAAAGAGAGAGAGCGAGAGGTGCTACATTTTGGGAAACATGTAAACATAACAGAAGTTTCATATATGAATTGGAAATGTCAAAACCAAGCAGGTCAATACTTTGCTTACCCATCCTTCATATTGTTATGTGATTTTTAACCTTTGATAGCCACTCATCTTCATTTCGCCCCCAACAGAAGGATTAATCTAAGGTGTTAAAATGTATTTTTCAGGGAGTGTATCAGTTAGTCATTTCCATGTAATAAACTACTGCCAGTCTCAGTGGTTTAAAAGACGGATTGTTTATTCTTGCTCATAGGTCTAAAGGTTGGTGGGGTGTCTCTGCTGATCTCAGCTGAGCTCAGCTGAACCTGGCCGCAAACCACAAGTTGGTCCGGTCTGGGTCTATTCCTTGGACCAGTTGGCGGCTTGTGGCACGTTCTTAAGGTGGGAATGGCAAAATAAAAATGGACAAACCCAACTCAATAAACATATTTGAAGCCCCTTATGTAGCTCTTCTGTTAACATCTGATTTGCCAAGGCAAGTCATGTGGCCAAGTCCAAACCAAGGGTTGGAGAATGTTGCAGTCTGAATGTTTGTGTCCCCGCCCCTGCCCAATTCATATTTTGAATCCCAATGCCTCAGGTGATGGTATAAAGAGATAGGGCTTTTGGGAGGTGATGAAGTCAGGAGAGGTCTGTCCTCAAAACTGGGATTAGTGTGCTTTTAGAAGAGGATCCAGAGTGATCTCTCACCTGCTTCCAGCATGTGAGGGCATAGTGAGAGGCCGGCAGCCTGCAATGGCTTCTGGTACCCCCGGCCATGTTGACACTCCAGTCTTGGATTTCTAGCCTCCAGAACTGTGAGAAAGAATTTCTGTTGTTTATGAACTGCTCGGTCTCTAGAATTTTGTCATAGCAGCCCAAATGGACTAAGAGAAGTATGTTCTACCAGCGCTAAGGCAAGTCACATGACCCAGCCCAAAGTCCAGTGTAGTGCACGGCTCCCAGAGTCAGGGTGAAAAGGGAGTGCGTATGTGGAACAATGATCTTTCTGACTGTCAGTGGGAAAAGTGGGGCACAGCATTTTACCTAAGTCCTGGTGCTGATATTTGAATGATTTTCATGTCCTAAGAGTAAAAGTACCTATAATATATTATATATACTATATATACACATTTACTATAAATACCTTAAGTATACTATAGTACCTGTAGTACTCCAGGATTCTGCTGAGTTTCTTCATGGGTTACTCCATTTAGCCTTGTAACAACAAGAAGAAGATTTTTATAACCCATCTCACATATAAGGCCATAGGCCACAGAGCTAGTAAATGGAAAGTCTTAAGAATGGAACCCAGTGTTTTCTGGCAGCCTTCAAGTGCTTTGAATATTAGGTCACATTATTTATTTATTTATTTATTTTTTGTCATGGCAAATCAAGCACTTATCTCTTTGGGGAAAATATCATTGCTACACTGTTCCTATTTATCCCAGAAGCAAGAAGAGCTGCGCATCATTCTTGATATTCAAATTGTTTGCTCAAATGGATTCTCTTGAATATTCGGATGGATGAGGCAGATTGGTTGCTCAGCAATGCTTTGGGGGTTTCTGGGCTAGAGAGGTGGAATGTTCCTGCTGCTGGAGTGTGACTGGACTGTCTTTACTACATGTCCAGCTGTCCTTTGGGATGGGGCCGTGGGGACGGAGGATGGAGAAATCAAGAATTCCAGCCAGGAAATGCTGCCCGAAGAGGACTTCAGATGGGTCTACAGATGGTGTTCTCCCCCACTTCTGAAATACCCTGTCCACCTAAATGTTAGCTTGTTTGCTCTCGGTGCTTAGCAAACACTGTTGTGCCAGGCACATGCGTAGTAATGTAGAGAAAGTAGACCGAGCTCTGGGGATGACTGGGTGACTCCCATAAATCTGTGTCTTAACAGGTGATTCTGATGCCCACTCAAGTTTGAATATGACCGTGTTAAGCCACCAGGTGGTGAAGGCCAGTGGCTTCTCTCCATATTATTATTATTCACTCATTTACTTCCAGTGGGAGGAGGGTTCCTACTTCTTCTTGGGGATGGCAACATCCAGTGTCAGGACAGGCCAGCCTCAGAGAAGCAACAGTTGTCACTGGACCTGTGAAAGACTCTGGGAGACTCAGAGTCCTGCTTCCTGTGCAGGGGCCTCTCTGCCCACACCCAGGCTTCCCTCCAGGGTCCCAGCGTCCTTAGCCTTGACATTGATCACATTTTGTGTGAGATAATTCTTGGTTGCAGGTGGTTCTGCATTGTAGGATGTTTGGCAGCATCCCTGGCCACTGTCCACTGTATGCCAGTAACAACCCCCCGCCAAGTTATGACCATCAGAAAGGTCTCCTGAGGGAGAAATCTACACTGTTCCCCTCCTCCCCCTCTGCTTTGAATACTGTGGCTCTCAGGACAGTGAGTAACCCAGAAGCAAGTGGTGAGACTGGAAGGAACGGGGGTGTAAGGCAACAGTAGCTTTGAAGGTTGGCCCCTCCAATGACTAAATATTGACTTCTTTCCCTGTCCCCTCGGCACTCCCAGTCTTCCCCAACCCCAAAAAGTGCACACCCACATACATTATTTTCATAAATGACTTTTACTTCTTTATCATTTCTCTTGACAGTAATTCTTGGCAATGTGCATATAACATGAAGGCAAGCATAACTTTCAGAAGTCATCAGAGATATGGTCCTATTGTCCTCATTTTCTTAAACCATTAAAATATTTTCATTTATAAAAATTAATCTAAATATAAATATTGACACTGAAGATCAAAATCACTTGATGACAAAATAATTCTTCTGAAACTATAACATATACTTATGGTTTTTAATAGTAAATTAAATCTTTGCACTTATTTGGCACAAGGAAACCTTTATAAAATTTTGAATGCCATAGAGCAGGCTTCTTCTTTTTTTTTTTCTTTTTCTCTTTCTTTCTTTTTTTTCTTTTTTTCTTTTTTTTGCAAGGCTTAGACAGTTTACACATTTTTGTCAAAGAAAACTGAATATTTTAACACTGTAACACAACAATAGTTGCTTTTCATGCCTCTTAAAGAAAACATTCTATTTGGAACTCAGATCTTTTTTTGTTGTGTTTTTAAAATTTGTATTTGTCTGCTTTGAGTCACACCAACAGAAAAAAAAAGCCAAAGACTTAATTTCCAAAGAGTCATTTCTGTTGGGTAACACATACACAGCATCAGCAGGGAGTATCACTGGAAGATAGGTAGACCCCTGTCAGGAAGGGATCCTAACACACATCTCAGCAACAAATCAGGTCTGGGAATGTGCGTAGCAGCGAAAGAATGTAGAAGTTGAAACAAACACGGAGTGAGGCTTTTGTGAGGCTTTCCAATCAGACTTAGTTTCAAGGTGTGACTTGGGCAAACTAATCTCTTTGGCCCCCTCTGTTTCCAGATCTGAAAAATGGGGACACCTACCAAAGAGCGTTGCTCTAAGGATTAAAGTTAGAAGAAACTGTTTCCTGAAAGCAGTCACTTAATACATTTCGGTCAAACTATCCCCTTGCTTCTCATGATTTGCTTCCTTTGATTCAGAATGTCCCAGGGACAGATTTAAGAAAGGTTGTAAATGCTCAATTCATTGTGTGAAATTCCATTCCATTTGTCTTTATAAACACACTCTACGTAGTCATGCATTTGAGACTAGGAATGTGGAGCTCCCGTCAGCTCTTGTGTCCACTAATTCAGTTTATCCCTGCCTTTTTTATGCCTGTTCTTCCCCAGGTGATTCTTTAATCATGTTTACTTTTAAGGTCATTCTATTACTTTTGCTGAATATTTATTGGGAAATAAATTTCGGAGGACAATTTCTCACGTGGTTATTGTCTGCAAGAATCCATTTACCCAAACCCCATTAGACGCATGATCATCGCTAAACCACATCATGTGGATTCTGGACAGTGCCCTAAAGTTAAGCCAATGGTAGGCGTTCTCAAGTTCCACTCCCCTTCAGAGTGGGGAGACAGTCCGTAAGTCCAGGGAAGAGCCCTGAATTCTCAGTGAGACCTTGTTTCAGATAGGCCTGGACATGGCATGAGTGAGGCAGAGCTTTCCACTTCGTGGCTTGTGATGGCAAAGTGATGGGAATGACTGGTTGTGCCGGCTGTGGGGGAGGTTGGAACTTCCCAGGAAGGAGGTGGCTGAAAGGCGGCATCCTCTCTGGGTGCACGCTCCCCAAATGGGACAGTCCTGATGTTCACTACAGGGGCGTTTGCACTTTTTTTTCCTTAGCACTTGTGGGACAAAGATGCTTGTGAGAGATTAGCAAGACCTGATGATGAATTAAATGATGATACAGATTTCCCTTCCTTCCACCCCCCAGCCCCCAGTAGTTTTCCTTTGGACAAATAACTGTTGGCACGTACTTCTACTTGAATGAGAGGGACCAATAAAAACCCCAAAAAACCAAAACCAAAAACAATCTTAAAGACAACACATAGTAGCAAAGCAGATAGGGAAAAGATGCATCTTTTGAACATGGAGCTCTGCTGTTGGAAGCCCGCGTCTCAGTTTGCTGTCTGGGATTCCCCTGGGAGCCTAAGGCAGAGAGTGGGCAAGCCGGCAGCGCCCAAGTCCAGGACTGCTTGCTGGGTGAGGTATCGGGACAGCCCTGTGCAGCAGTGCACCGTGGCCTCCCCAGGCCCTCTCTTCAGGTGGAAATCCGCACAGTATTTGATGGCTGTGGGGTCAAGGCACTGTCGTGTACAGCCGGAGGCAGTGGGTTATTGGCAGTGGAGTCCCGGGACGCTAATACATCACCGCTGACTCCAGAGTGGGCTCCTGTGGGGAGACAGAGGGCACTGTGGCTGTTTAACACTCTCTCTCGCCCTCTCCTTCTGCCCCTCCACCCCACAGAGAGGGAATAATTCAGTGGCATTTGCTATACTCACAATGTCACGTGGCCACCACCTCTACCTAGTTTCAAAGCCTACTGTGCCTCTAAAGTAAAACATCTTACCCACCAAGTGGTTTCTTCCTATGGCCCCTCCCCACAGGCCTTAGCAACCACTAATCTATGTTCTAGCTCTAGGAAAGGTAATGTTTTTAACTATCTTATTTATAACAGATTCCTTCCCTGGCACTAATGGTCTGCCCTTTAAAATGTGATAAACGCATCTTTTTAGCTCTTTGAAGTAACAGTCGGGAGCAAGGTAACTGGACTTTAAAAGGTCAGGGGTAGTGGCTGAGCAGTGAAGAAGAGGCAGTGGGCAGAGCTGTTGTCATGTGATGCCCAAGAGATGCAGTGATTTGTAACCCCAAAGGACATGCCCACCATTATGCTGTTACTTGGGGCTCCTGCTCTCAGGGGACAAGGACCGTGAGGTGGAGGAAGGGGAAGGGAAGAATGGTGATGCATAAAAGGCAGAAGAATAAACTTGCCCTTGCTTCAGTCTTGTCACCCAGATGCTATCTGCCCTCAGTGTAATGGTACCATGGGGTCAGTTCAGCTGGATTATCACTTCCCACGGAAGCCCCACCAGGCATAGGTAGGTGTTTAGTCAAATGATCCGTTAGCCCTCTGTACAAGCTCTCCAGAGTTTGTGCAAATTATCTACTGTCCCTTCCTTTGTGTTTCGAGACAGCTGTTGAACTTTTTTTTCAGGAACACACAACAAGTAATTAATGACTCACAAGAAATTTAAGGATGAGTGAATGTGGATCAAAAACAGGATGCAAACTCTGATACCTCAACCAGACCCTACATTCCTATGTACCCATTTTTAGTTCTCTCATATCAACCCCTACAAGGAGTTGCGAGGATGTATCCCTGTATCAAAGAGGTTAGCAATACCAGGCAGGGTGCTCATCGCTTCTCATTGGCACACTTAACTGCCAATTCCCTGACCAGGGAAGACCGTGAGACCAGGCAGGAAGGATGCTTCCTGGGGCTCTGATGGGGGAGGTGGGGACAGGAGGGCTACAGAATGGAGGCCTCATCTACAGTGCAAGTGATGGTCATCGAGACACAACTTACCATCAAATCCTTGGTGGTGTTTTTCCTTTCATTAGTCCTGTTTGTCGAGGAGCCTTGGAGAATGAAGTTGTGGTTAAATGTTTTAGTGGTGGTCACTGAAGATGACTCCATGTTTTCAGCTAAAAGGAAACAGATGGAAATAAGTGGTACCCAGAAGCAGTCCGAGTGTTGAGGAAGAAAGACCAGGTGTCCCCATGACCCAGATTTTGGTTCTAGGTTTGGTATCTCATTCCAGTCTACAGGTATGACTGCAGAAGTTTTTAATTTTATGTTTATTTTTATGATACACACCAAACAAATTCAAGACTCATTAGTGGCTCTCCAGGAAAAGGTAGTTTGGAGATAATCCACCATAGTTCATAAATTCTTTCTTTATTTTTCTTAAGGTAGACTCCATGCTCAGCATGGAGCCCAACACAGGGCTTGAATTCATGACCCTGAGATTAAGACCTGAGTTGAGATCAAGAGTCAGATGCCTAACCGACTGAGCCACCCAGGCAACCCAGGCATAGTTCATAAATTCTTATTTGCAATTCTGGAATATAAAAGGTTTTCAAGGTTATAAATCCTTATAACTTTGGGGCCAAAATTGTCCAATGGCCAAACATGACTTACACTGACATATAGCCATTTAAAATCCTTGTCCATCCCACTGAGAGTGAACATTCTCATGTTTTGGTGCAAGGATATTAAAGTGTTTATCAGCTGCTGCCCGAGACACCACGGGGCAGGGGCTATTAGGAAATATACTGGACTTGTAACATATTACTTTTCTAATGTCCAGGATATTCTGAAACATTTACTTATCCAAGGTTTCAAATAAGGGGCAATGGATCTGTAACACATTGTAATTGTATAAGGTTTTCAATTAGCAATAATCGTGCCTCTGATAAACTTCATTGGCTATGATACTGCCACTGTGCAAAGCTTGTATAAGGTTTTATGGACTCAAGAAATGTTGAACAAAGAATGGTGGAGCCAAGACTCAAACATACCTTCTGATTGTCTACTCTTCTGATTTGTAGATCTAAATTCCTAGTTTGGCATCATCATATGTGGCTCTTGAATCCAGGGAAATTGTTGAAAATGCCCAGTGTATGAGGAGGACCCACAGGCATTGCTGGAATCCCTTGTGGGTTGTGCACTGTGTTAGATGCCTCTGGTGCCCTGCCCACATTTCCCAGACATGTCACACATTCTGGCATCCAGCACATTCCAACAGCATGCTTCTGCGAGCACTGTCACTTTCTCTTGGCTCGTGTATGGGGTGGGGCAGAAGTACCAGGGAATTAATGCCTTTCCCCCACCCCCATAAATGTCAGGGGATGATAGTTGAGAGTTGAAATCCTCATCTTCCTATTCTTTGGGCAGGGGACTGTGAGGTGCCATCAGTACTGTCTCCCAGGGATGACTCCAGGGGCTCAGTCAGTTAGCCGTCTGCCTTTGGCTCAGGTCATGATCCCAGGGTTCTGGGATCCTGCTTCTCCCTCTGCTTGCTGCTCCCCCTGCTTGTGCTTGCTCACACTTTCTCTCTGACAAATAAATAAATAAATAAAATCTTAAAAAAAAAAATACTATCTCCCAGAAGTCCTCAGCAATAAATCCTGCTAAGGACTTCTGGGAGACAGTATTTTAGTCTCATTTGCCTGGAGAAATAAACTACAAATTATATTGTACTGCATTGACTTGATTTCCTTTCCTGAATCATTTCTCTCCTGTCCTACCAGTTTCTTGAAATTGCTTCCCAAATCCCGCCTTTGTCTTGGGGTCTGCTTCTGGGGGATTCAAGTCAAGACAGAGTCTTCACAAGAGCACTTCTGGTGAGTAATCTGCATTAGATCTGGTCCTCAAACTCAGATCGCTGAGTAACTCAAAGTAAGTCAGGATTATTTCTTTGGTAGTTCTGCGGTTTATTTTAAGCACACCTTTCACTGGTGGGGCAGGCAGTTTCCTCCTCTGCTGCCTTGATGTGTCTATGGTTTGTACCTACAAATAGAACACAGCTGTCAACACACCTTCGCAAAGATAAAGATATTTGATCTAAATGTTCCAGGTTGTGCAATATTCCAACAGATGAAGTAAGGGACAAACGCACCTGGTTCTTTTGCTTCTGATCTCGTTTTCTCGTGAGGCGCACACATGGTGCTATGTTTAATCCGGCAATGGTCAGAGCTGAAATCCGGCTCTCGATATCAGAAATCTTGATGCAACAGAAAGACAGAATCAGTAGGGGGAAAGCACAGGAGGGGAGAATCTTTGTTAGAAATGACAGGAATCTATAATGAACAAATCTGCTTTGATGTATACTCATTCATTCATTCATTCAACTTCTTTTATATTTTTTTAAGATTTTATTTTTTAAAGTAATCTGTACACCCAACGTGTGGTTCAAACTTACAACCCCAAGATTGAGAGTCGTATATTCTCACTGACTGAGTCAGCCAGGCACCCCTCATTTGTCCAACTTCTACCAAGCCCTTCTCTATCTAGTGCTGTAATAAGAAAATAAAACACAGGCCTTCCTTTGTAAATTTAAATGTCTAGTTTGGTAGCTCTAGAGAATATCAACACCCTTGTCAGGGATATATCTCTGGGGATAAGTGGAAGCCCAGGGCATGATGGGAGCCCTGGCCCAGCATGGCAGGGAGAGGGGCGGGGGGTGGTCAGGAAGGCTTCCAGAGTGGGCCACACTTGATGCGAGCTTTGAAAGGCGAGTATGATTTATAGGTCCTTCTTCGTTTTTCCATGACTCCATGAGCCAAAACCACAGCACAGGCTCTTAGGAGGGAGGCCCAGCAGCCCCTGATTCCAATCCATTTCTTTCATTAAAAGGACAAGTGCCTTGAGAAACTCCTTCTTCTCTCTGGGCATCAGTTTCCTGGACCATAATATCAGACGGTTAGAGAGAGTTCAGATTACTTTTCAAGAGTCTTAAGGCAGATACAGAGAGCAAGAGCCCAGTCAGTGCCCAGAAAGAACCCTAACCCACCCATGTCCCCAGGGATGAAGACGAGGTAATCCCTGCTCTTAGAAAAGAGCAATAATCTGTGCCGTCACCCTGCTAAGCATTGTGAATATGGGAACTCATTCATAAACCTATGACAGAGGTCCCATTCTCTCGGCTCTATGGATGAGGCTTCTGTGGCTCAGAAGGGTAAGTAACCCAGCCAGCACTTCACAGCTGGTCTGGGCAGAGCTCCCAACTCATGCCAACCCTCATGCTCTCACCACGCTGAGGACCTGCCAAAGCCTGGCATGGGGGACACAGGGAGAGGCAGGAGCAGGCTCGCGGAGTGGAAGGAGGATGTGGGGATCACAGCTGCCTTGCTGACCTCCGGACACAGCCTGCACGTTGCCAGGGCATCAGACAGGGAACCTGAAAGTCGGCCCAGCAGCCAATCTGGGTGGACCCTGAGTTCTCTGTCCCCGTCCCCATCCCTCCACTGTCTCGAGCTGCTCAGGACAGCTTCGAATTCTACTGTCATTTACTAGGGACCTCTTCAGAAAGAGCCTACTGGGACAGAGGCTGCAGAAGTGCAGAGAGAAGGACTGAAGGGTCAGCGAATATGGGAGGTGCATCCCCTATCCCCAAGTGGGGGTAGGGGGTAGTCTTGGTCCGAAGAGGAAGAGGAGGAGGGAGGAGGCCAAGGCAACCGGTGAAATACTCCAAGCTGCTCCCAGGGGAGACACTGCACAGCCCCTGCCCCTCCCTGGCCCCCCAGATGCCTTCTTGTTCTGACTCCTCAAATTTCATATTGAAAACTGCATTCCTTTAGCTTATAGACCAATAAACGGCACAGCCCCCTTAGAAAGGCTGCAGGCTAAACTTTTATCAGTTATGTGCAGCTGGTGTGGATTAGATTCCCATGGTTTCCCTGGAAGCTGTTCAGATGGAGGCCCTTGCTCATCAGGCCCTGAGAGATGGGTCAATGGGAGAGCGGACTGCTCACCTCCTGACCTCCTCACCTCTTATTCCAGAGCCTGACAGTCAGCAGACAGTCAGCAAACAAATGATTTTATTCCAGAGAAAACAAATGATTTTATTCCAGAGCCTGACAGTCTGCTGACTCTGGAATAAGGCTCTGGAATAAGAAGGGGTCAATTTTTTGAGTTTTAGATCAGAGGGCAAAAGCCAAAGAAAGAGGAAGGAGGCCTATTGAGGGCTGATTTTGCCTACATTTTGCATTCTCTCTCTTTCTCTCTCTCCCCTCCATCTATCCACCTAGTTGTGCTCCATTTCCTTCCTAAGACTGCATATCCAATGGCCCTTACACTTGTTAGTGGGGATGACCAATTCAGCTCTGAGTTTACCGGGAGCCAAAGCAAAGAGATCCGTGTAGGATAAAGACTGAATGCTCACAAGAACAGCTTTTCCTGGTACTGAGAGTTAAGAGAGAACTTCCCCCAGGAAATCCATAGAGATGATGCCACATGATATAGTGGACAGCACCATAGTACAATAGACCCCCGCCCCATGGGTCATCTTGCAATCTCCCAGAGCACTGGGCAATCCTGTGCCAAGGGTGATAGAGTCCCTAGGCTCTGACCTAATCCAAGAACACAGTTTAGCACATCTACCCTCCTCCGTGGGAACAACTTTGGATAAGAACAGACAACAGGGAGTGAGAGGCTTATTTTCTGGGGCAGCTGGCAGCAGGCAGCAGGGAGAGAGTCTCCATGGTACTGAAGATTCCCACGTTGTGAAGATCTATAAAACCGAAGGCAGTGTTGACAACCTCCCTTGCAAATTAAGGACTCCTTTGCAAGTGGATATATGTCTGTTGGCAGGACCAACACATTTCTCAGAAAACCACGCAGCACAAACTGGTACAGAATGTGGCTGTGAGGTCAGAAAGACGGGTTCAAATCCTGGCTTTATCACTCTTTAGCTATTTGGCCTTGGGCAAGTGGTTTAACCTCTCTGAGCCCCAGTCTCCCTAGGGAAAAAAAGGGGGAAAATAACAGCTATGTCATGGAATTGCTGAAAGGATTGATTACAATAATGAGGTTAAGTGTCGAGTAAAACTCGTGGCACCAAGTAATGATCACTGAACATAGGTATTATTGATAACATTACTGTCATATTTTAAAATGTATAAAGACTAGGCACATTAAAACAGAAAGAACATGGTCATTTTGGACTCCAGGATTTTCTGCCACAAAACATGGTTCCAATAATTTAAGACTAGAAATATCTAGGAGCACGAATAACTATCCAGTAAAACCCTGCCAAACACCCATACATGATGTTATTTCTTGCTAAACCACCAAACTGTACCTCAGAAAACAAATGATTTTATTCTACTTTGTATAACTTTGACCATAAATTGATTACATGTTAGGTGGTATTTCTGGAAAATGATTTGTCTTTGAGGAGAGATGCTCTTCAGCAATTCTTGCTGATAATGAATAGTCGACAGGGCCGTGTGCAAGGAGACCATTCCTAGAACACAGCATTAATTCTTCCACGGGGTGGAGAATGGGCACCTCCCATTCTTGAGAGTGCTTAATGCTGCCAATGGCTTTAGGGATTTTTGACTCTCTAAAACAAAAATATTTATTTAAGAAATGATTACCACTCGAGATCATAATCTTCTCTGTGCATAGGTGGTTTCTACTGACCCCAGTTCCCCTAGGGTGCAGTTTTAAGATGCAAGGTCTTTAGAAATCGCACTGAACCAGAGGTCTACACTGAACATATACTACAGAAACCAGCATGTCTCATGGACCCCAGTTTGAGAATCAGCGACTTTGTCCACAGTCCACTCTGATTCAGAGTCAGAGGCCATGGGACTACCCACGAAAATGTCAAACTAGTGTCTTCACAAAGATACAGATAACATCATTTCAGTTCTGAATCCACCATATCTAAATAATGCAAATTACTGGTCTGTGAAATCTACAATTTCATTTCATTCGTTCATTCACGCCATTTTTATTGAGTGCCAAACCCATGTCCAGTATTATGTTAGGCACTGGAGTTTCTGTGTTAAGCTAGGCAGCTGTAGTCCTGTCCTCATGGGGTTTTTAGTGTATAGAGGGAGAAACTGCCATCAAGTAAGTAATCAACAGTGTGATAAAGGGGAGGGGAGGTCTTGGGGTGGAATGAGAACCCATATAGCCAGGAGACCTACCCGTGGGACAGAGAATTCATCAGAGAAAGGTGACATAGGTTTAAAGAGAAATCTGTTATATTATCAAGGCTGTGATTTTTAAAAGTTGTATTTGGTGGAATCCACATAAAAGGACCATGCAATCATGCCAGAGAACGTGCCAGATAGAAAGGCTCTGCAATCATTCTTGTGGAAGACAGGGTGCCCTCTCCCCTTTCATGAAGGTGCTCCATCTGGGCAGAGGGGGAGTTCTTACCTGGAGCTCAGCATGGTGGACCTGGGCTGCCGCTGTAGCCACCTGGTCCTCCAGATCTGCCAGCTCGGTCTCATCGGTGCCACTGTGGATGCAGCGGGCGGCATCCTCCAGCTCATTCAGCTGGCCTTCCAGTCCGTACACGGTGCCTGCCGCCAGGTACACCTGAAGGGGAGGCACAGCCTCTGAGCTCAAGTTTTGGAACTGGGACTGGTGGGGTCTTTTCAGGGCACCCCAGACAGAGAACCAGGCTCAGCCTTGGGGGAAAAGTCAGGGAATGCCCCCAACTGAAACGGTAGCATGGGGTCTTAGTAACCCCTCACTGTCAACCACACCTACCACTCCCCCAAACTTTCCTGCAGGAAAAAGCAACTTCTATGTCTTGAAAATATGAAAAACTAGTCCAAAGTACGGGGTGTCAGCTACATAAATTGAAAATTTGTCCCGTGAGTATAACAGCCATAATGCCAAGACAGAAGACACAAAGAAAAACCAATGGTGTGATTTTTCCAAGAAATAATTTGGTTGGCATTTAGCAACTGAAAAAAAAAATCAGAAAACATAAAAGAGATGAAATTAATTTAAAACAATTCCACATTTTGAGTGAATTAACTCTGATTGATGATCTTCGGCTGGCTTGAAGCTGGTTAAGAGCATTAAGATGAACCTGAAATGTGTAGTAGGAAAATAGTTGATTTCTTAGAAAATTGTGTGATGTTGAAAGAAACATGTCAAATCCATTTATCCATCAGTTTTTTGAGAGTCCTCGAAAATTAAAGAGAAAATTAGTAAAGGGAATGATCTGAGGAAAAATTAAAGGGCAAAAATTTGACTCATGAGTTTATAAGGCAATTGCCATGCAAGTGGGCAAACAGAAGGTAGAATTGTTGGGATAATTCAGACTGAGGGATGCCGGCCAGGGTGAGCGAAACAAATGTCCTTCAGCCTAGATAGTCACGGGATGCAACAACCAACTACACAGAATGAGAATGATCCAAAGAAGCTAATTACTTAATGAGCAGTTTTTGAAACTTAATCAACATATGTAAAGCTCTAAACATGTAATCACAGCAATTTAGAGTCATTTGAATGAAAACACACGGTCACACATGCTCTTTTAACTTGAGTTAAAAAATAAAACAGGAGGGCGCCTGGGTGGCTCAGTGGGTTAAGCCGCTGCCTTCGGCTCAGGTCATGATCTCAGGGTCCTGGGATCGAGTCCCGCATTGGGCTCTCTGCTCAGCAGGGAGCCTGCTCCCTCCTCTCTCTCTCTCTCTCTCTGCCTGCCTCTCTGCCTGCTTGTGATCTCTGTCTGTCAAATAAATAAATAAAATCTTTAAAAAAAAATAAAAGGATAAGCCAAGAGCTTGCACACACAATTCAGGCAAGTGTTTTGCACTGAGCGACACCAAGTGTTGGTGAGGAAGAGAAGAGCGCTGAGGTGCTCCTACTCCATCCATTCTCTGGCCTGATTCACACATCTGAATTAAAACTGACAATTTTACAAAACATTTCAAAGTGGAACAAAGGAAGGGGCAGGTTTGATGAATGTGCATTTGTGCCACGCTAGGCACGATGAGCTGGGCTGGGGGAGCTTCCCGCAGTGACGGGCACTGTGGATGCCATGTTAAGTGATTCTTCAGTCAGAGAGGGGGCCATGAATCAATTGTCTGTCAATGATTGCCATAGTTTCGTCTGCCCTTAGTTTTGTCCTTCTTTGTCATATGCAAGAATCTGAGAACTTCTGTTTCTAAAAGATCCTCACAGTTAATATAAGACATTTATTCTTTGTCTTGGAAACAAAATACACTTCTTTGTTGTTTGTCACACGAAGGAAATAAATGAATCTTTCAAACCTATTTGAGTGGAGAAAACATTAAATATTTATGTCTCAAAAGTTACGAAGTTGAAAACTTCTCTTCAGAGGGGAAGAAAATTGAGGAAAGAGAAAGAGACAGGCAGGGAGAGATGATAAAAGGCAAATGATGAGATCACTTTAAATTCAGACTTACAGGGTTGTGCAATGAAACAAAATTTGGAATGATTATTTAAATGAAATGAATAATTTGAATGAGTATGGCAATAGGGCTAAACATAACTTGTCATAACTTTAGTCTCAAGAACCTTGATTTTTCTGGAAACACACAAAGCTCAACACCATCACATCCCACAGCTATGTCATCTTAACAGTCTCTTGTTTTGTCTTCAACGTAGTCATCTGCCAATATTCTTTGTTTTCTCTGCCAACTAGTTCCAAGCCTTCAGCAAGGCCAGGATGTTCATCTTTTACTCTGTGTTCCCTGAAAGTGTGCTTTCCTGGCATGAGGGGGTGAGGGAAGGTTCTGTGGTTTGGCCCTGATGCGGGCTGAGCAGGAACTCCCCAACAAGGTGATGGTGCCTAATGGGCTGGTATTGGCGATGATGGTGACCACACATATTTATTGAGCCAGGCATTAAGCCAAGGGTTTTATGGGACATTTCTCCTTCAATGTTCATGGCAATCCCTGAGGTATGTGCTATGATCATCATCACTGTCTTAAAGAGGAGAACGTTAGATCCTGGAGGTTAAGTGACTTCCCCATGCCTCAAAGCTGGGAAGTGGTAGACTTGGGATTTGAGCTCTTGGGGGCTGATGTCAGATCCCATGTCTTTATCTGCCCTGTCCCCTGATGCCCTAATACTTAATCTCGCTTGCAACATTATGATGTTTTACACTTGAAACTCTGACCTAAAGGTACTTGAGTTATTGTGGTTATAGATCAACCTGACGTTGGTTCTGTTGCTGGGGGTGAAATAACCCAAGTTAACATGCTATGATAATGGAATGCTATTCTAGTCTTAAAAAAACAATCCAGTTGAAAACCATTAACCTGGAATTGCTGGCTGAGTAAAGGCTCACTTTTGGCAAGAACCATGGCTACCATGTCTCTGTAAGCTATGTCTTCTCCAAACTCCAGCCACTGATGCCCGTGACTTCATGGACTGGCTCCTGGTTCAACTCAACTTCCTCAAAATGGTTCAAGAAACAAGAACAGGTGTTTCACTAAGGAAGGACTTTGTGGTCAAAGCTTCAAGGGTAAAGAAAATTAAACAGATTTCTTTGCTGCAGTACTTCTCAGAGTCTTTAATATGCTAACACAGCTCTCAACTTTCCTAGAAAGACTATACATCTTGCTGAAACGGATATGATTTTATAGTATCCTGTTGGACTTGCCTTCCATGAAACACATTCTAGAGGACTATGCCTAAACAGTAATTGATAGCATTTCTTTGCTTGCTCTGGAAGTCAGAGGACCACCGAAGTAGCCAGAACCATCTCCAACAAGGCCCAGGCCCACGTCCTCTCCTGTACCATGGAGAGCACCCAAGAGCCTTGAGGAGGAGGACCAACATCCTCTGCCTGCTCCCAGATTCTGTGACAGAGCTGGGCTCCCTCCTAGGGAAGTTCTACTGTGTCTGAGGCCACTAAAGATACAGACCATGGGATATGGTGTTGCCAAAAGTTATCGGGCAGCACTAAAAGGGAAGTTGGGGCTGTTACTGCTCTGTCTCTCTCTTGAGAATTACCAGGTGCTCCAGGCTGTTGGTCGATTAGCAAAAAAGAGAATGAGGAAGGTCTTCCCATGGTGGTGGGAGGTGTGAGAGAGCCCACTCCTCCCTCCCACTCATAACCCTGCCTAAATCCACAAGATGGCATCTATGGGTCCCTACTCCTTACACCAAAGGTCTGAGAATGGTCATGCCAGTGGTTCTGTTGACCCCGAGGTCCAGTTCCCACCCTTCTCTGCCCCGCCCTCTTTGTGAGGCTGACCTGCGTGAACCTCATCACCCAGGCACCCTTGCTGGCTAGGATGGGTTTGGCCCCTGGGAGACAACCGGCAGGAGATGGATGGCAGGAGGAGGAGACAGCTCCCACTAGGCGGCGCTCCTCCAGGCTCCTGCTCTCCGTGGACCTCACAGCCCAGGGGTGAAGACCACCCCCCAACCCCTGCCCCAGCTCCGACTGCCACTCTCTGGGGCTACAGGCTATAGCCTCCCTGAACCTTACCCACACCTCAGACAATAGTCCCTTCCTGAAACCGTGGTAGCCAATGTCCAGAAGGTGAGAGTAGGTGTCTCCGGTTCTATTTTTGGCGCTCCCGGCTCCTCGGCACAAAGGAGCAAGGGCCGCCGAGGACAATGAAAAACGAAGGAGCGCCCTTTAGAGCACAGATGGACAAAAAGCCCCGGTTTAATTAAATCCATTAAATCCGCGGCACCCAGAGGTCCG
Source organism: Mustela nigripes (assembly GCF_022355385.1). Lineage (NCBI taxonomy): Eukaryota > Metazoa > Chordata > Mammalia > Carnivora > Mustelidae > Mustela > Mustela nigripes. The sequence continues at coordinate 60,232,504 of NC_081558.1, forward strand.
CTGGAGAATCAGCCCCGCCCTTAGGCTGCTCGCTGAATTCCGCTGAATTCCGTCCTGGAAACTGCAGAGCAGAACCGGCCCCAGGGCTCTGTGATCTTTGTCTCTAAAGAGATAAAGAGAAGAGTCAGCCCTTCTCTGACTCAGAACCACAGAATTCAAAGGAACGGAGACATTTTTATGAGGCGCGATGTGTAAAGCTGGAAGGGGGAAGGGGGGAGGGGGAAGAAGCAGTTAACTCTTGGGGAGCAGGGGTGCAAGGAATTACAAACCCCCCGCCTTAGAGCGCTGGTCCCTGCTGGGGTTTCTGACATCTCACATCAGCGGGTTAAGTGGATGTGTTTCCACCTGAAAATGTTCAAGAACCCAAGGAAAGAAACATAGTGTATAATAAAATGATCTTACAAAAGGAAAACTCCCACAAAGCCACTGCATTTTCAACATGCCCCTTGGAGGAAAAAAAAAAAAAGGCATGTTGTCTTTGCTTTAAGTGTTTCCTGGGAACCCACAGTCACCTCTTAAATCTGAATGTTTCACATATTGCATTTTTAAAAAAATACAATACTGGGTAAAGAAAACCAGCCCTTTCCTGGTGAGCCATATCTTGACTTTAACTTTTTCTGCTCTGCGTGTCCAGGATTAAGGCTATTTTTAGAACTATCAATACTGAAAGAACTGTATTGTAGACATATTTAAAGAACAGAGACCCTCCACGTTAGCAATAAAACATTTCTTTCCAAGAAAAGGAGTTCATTCGACTGAACTATGTATCAGGTAAACATTCTTCTAGCACCTCCGCATCAAGCTCTGGGCAAGGGCTGGGGCTACTCAGGGGAAAGATGGTGTTCTGCAGGGATTCATACAGTGGATTCCTAATCTGGGGATGACTGGGCTCCTGCCTCCATGCCTCTCCCCCTCCAATATCGGACAATGCCTGAAGACATTTTGACTGTCATATTTTTTTAATAAACATTTTCTTTTCTTTTTTCTTTACCTTTCCTTTCTTTTTCTTTCCTTTTTTTTATTTTTAAAGATTTTATTTATTTATTTGAGAGACAGGGAGAGAGAGAAAGCACAAGTGGGGTGAGGGGCAAAGGGAGAAGCAGACTCCCTGCAGACAAGGGAGCCCGACGTGGGGATCCCAGGACTCTGGGATCAAAACCTGAGCTGAAGGCAGACACTTAACCGACTGAGCCACCCAGGCACCCTGACTGTCACAGTTTGATGTCACCAGCATCTCATGGGTAGAGGCCAGGGATGCTGCTGAACATCTTTCACCTAGAGGACACCCCCCAAAACAAAGAATTATTGAACCCAAAATGTCACTGGTGCCAATCTAATGGGGACAGATGAATGGAGAGAAAGGGCAGTAACAGGGAGACAAGGGACAAACAGACCTCTACTTAGGTTTTATGGGAATTCCAAGGGAGAGAGTCTTTAACTTTTAAGATAAAGCAACTATTGGCATTTTTTTAAAAAACCTTGAGTCATTTTGATTCGTTGTTCCAACTTTTTGCAAAAATCACCTGTACTAACAGATCCTGATTTCTGAGAACTGTATTCATGACAGCACCCCACAATCAGGGTTGACTCTGCTGGGTCCGGAAAGATGGAACTACCTGAGTCCATGGGCAGGACTATGCCCACTGGTGACAGAGACTATGGCCCGAGTGGCTACTGTCCCAAGCTCTGTGCCACCCCCTAGTCTGGAGTGTTGGGAAATTCTCATCAGGAATTTATTAAAACACTCAAGAATGAGTGTGGATATTTATATGTAAGAATCTGGTACCTCCTTTCCATCCTCCCAAGTTAGACTAGAAAAATCCACTACCAGCACACAAGCCTGGAAGCAGGGTAGACCACTTGGGACCTATATTCTGTTGGCAACCACCCCCTTTCCCTGTGGCAGTGCTCCACCTGGATCCCAACTGGGTCCCTTTTACAGTTTCTGCATCCCCCCCACCCCCACAAGAAGACACCGTCTGCTGGCTGTAGGAAAGGCCAATTCCTTTGCCTCAAGTCAGGACAACCCTGAGATGCAACTGACGCCCTAGTGCTTCCTGCTGGATCAGGTCAAAGGTACTCTTCCTTTAAGGTCACACCTTTGTTGGGGCCCCTGAGTGGCTCAGTTGGTTAAGTGTCTCCCTTTGGCTCAGGTCATGATCCTGGGATTGAGCCCCATGTTGGGCTCTGCTCAGTGGGGAGCCTTTTCCCTCTCCCAGCTTGTGTGCTCTCTCTCTCTCTCTCTGTCAAACGGACAGATAATATCTTAAAAAAAAAAAAAAAAGGTCACACCTTCCCTTGACTTTTTCCCTTTCCCCGTCTTCCCCCATTCCCTAACCAGCTTCCCTGGCAGAGTGCTTCCAAGGAAATCACTTGCATGCAAACCCACATTTCCAGGTCTGCTTCTGGAGAACCCAGCCTGGTGCCTCCCTGGGAATAGATCTGCTACGGTGGTAGTGTGTATGCATCCCTGCACTGTTTGGGATGGGCTACACCTTCATTGGTTTCTTATTTGCACTGGTTTGCCCTAGACAGGGAACATCCCCACTGTCTTACGTTTTCTTCCAGAGAAGTCAGCTGCTCATCCAGTCTCACTTGGTCTATCCCGAGAGGAAATGTCCCCTTCTCTCTTTCGGGAGGAACAGGTGGGAACTCCAAGGGCCCTGAGGACTCTGCTATCAGCTCCTCTGTGGCATTGATGACCTTCAAGACTTCTGTGGAGATGTTGCAGAGAGAAACAGCAGAATACTTCTGTTTGGTCCAATAACAGAAGGGAAGAGAAGACAAGAACAGCACATTAACAATGACATGGAAATTTGACATCACCACGGTGCTCATCATGAGACTGATTCCATTATAACACACACAAACGTCGATGTGCCAAAAGAACGAGAAACTGAAAAGTCTACCTGGCTGGAGGGCACCTGGAGGTCGCCTGATTTGATGTGGCCTGGCTTCTGTGATACACACAATTATTTGATTCTGTCCTTCTACTGTCCTTCCCCTCCAGGGAAGACGGCGACCTCAAGGGGGGGCTATTCCATCCCCTGTCCACTGCTGGTGGTTTTATCACCAAAGCTAATTTCCTGGAGGATGACTTCTTTGATACAGCTCCAGCTACAGACTCTGTCCAACCACAACCCTGGCTGGTCCATTAGGGAGCCTTCTGGACTGGGTGTTAAGAGACCTGGGTTCTAGATCTGGCTCTAACTTCATTTGATGATGGGATCTTAACCCAGTTACTGTGTACTTCTAGAACTCAGCTTCATCATCTGAACAATGAGTGTTGGAAGAGTTCCTCTGTTGTATGTCAGTAGCCCCTGTGTGTTTTGCTCCCTCACACCTGTTGTCAAGCCCATTTTCCCTTGCTCTGCTTGACCATAGAGGCTGAATGGAGAAACCCTCCATTTCCCTCATCTCTCACAGCCAGGGGTAGTCCCGCCACACAATTCTGATCAGTAAGCCTGGCAGGAAAGCTTGCGCAGGGGTCTCAATGAAAGCTTTGGTTTCCTTAACCAGGTGAATAGATCCAGCTGATGCCCTCCTTCCCCACTCCTGACTACCTTGATCACAGGTGTGCAGTTGTGGCAAATACCAAAATGCTGAGTAGGGTGGGTCAGAAAGCCTGAAAGAGCCTGGCCCAGACAGCCGCAGATCAGCTGAACCACTGTGAGTCACCCCTGCCTCTGAACATCTTGTTACATGAGGAAAATAGTCCCCTACCATTGAAGCCACTGTTGGCCAGATTTTCTGTTATTTGCAGCTGAATATAGTCCTCACTGACACAAGCTTTTACATTCAGGACTGAAAATTATTATCAGTCCAGATCTGGGCCAAGGTCACTGATGGAGAGAGGCACTGCCACCACAAAAAGTTATCCACATCTTTAAGTTTGTGAGGACAGAACATCAAGCAGTAGGCTGGAGTCTGGTGTTTCTGGATGGCAATGGTTTCAATCTAGAACCCAGTTTATTTATCTCATCAAAGGGCTTGCAAACTGGAAGTCAAATATTGCCTGCTGCTGAATGGTGCGTGTGTGTGTGTGTGTGTGTTTTTACAATTTATCAGTAAAATGTTTCAAGAAAATCTGGAATTTTAATGCTTTTGGTACCTTCTAAGGTACCAAAATATTAATGGTGGCTAAAATATTAATGATGGCTATCGCTTGATTATATCCTGGCTAAAATATTAATGATGGCTATCGCTTGATTTTCCATTCTTTCAAGTAGATTCTACTTGCTAGAGGATGTTTTGATACCCTTCCCGATTTGATGTGTTTAAGTGACAAGTCACAGTCTAAAAGCTGACTCTGGGCCTCTATGCTGAGGCACAGGGTCTCATATCTGTCAACCCTTTGTAGGGTTAAGGCACGTGTGCCCAGAGGGCTCCCCATCCAGCCCGTCTGCTCTAGAACAGCTGCTTGGCTGACCCAAGAGCCGCATTCCTTTTGGTTCAGGGGACTTTGCTACAAACCCAAACAAATGGGTCTGGGGTGTTGGGAGAATGGGATGGAAGGACGATGACACAGACCCAGTGGAATAAGGTCAGTGTCCCTGGGAACAGCCAGGATCAACACTTCACCGGAGGAGAAACAGGGGCTGTCCCCTGTGATCCAGGACGCTGTGACTCGCTGTGGCGGATTGTGAAGATGAATTGGGCTCAAAATGTTTTTGGCACTAAACAGCTGCCACTGTTTGCTTAAGTCCATTTTAGAAAAAGTGACGTTGTATGAATGAAAGCAGATTTGTCACCCTTCTCTCAGGACATAAGTTTGTGTTTAGAAAGTCTGTTCCTTATTTGGTAAAAGGGGTGTTCTTTGTATATTTTTTTTTTGAAAAGAAAGGCATATGACTAAAAGATTCAGAAAAAGACCACAGCACAGTTAGAAAAGAAAGTGTGAAAATTTACACGTCTCCAATTAGGACAACATTGTTAAAGGGTCAAGGTTATTAATGGGAAGGATTTAAGAGGTGCTTAAACTGGTCCTGCGTCCTGACTCCAACCGAACACATTATATCAAAGCGAGAAGCGGGGCATCACTGTTGCTTGGTGGTCATTGTTCCATTCTATCCATAAATAGCCTTGTTTATTCAACCATAAGGGTTGGAAGCTGGAAGCCAAATATTGCCCAGAGGTGTGCTTTTTAACAAGAATGGCTTCCATGAGACACGTACTTGCCAGATCTCACTGTTCCCCCTACATATTTTATTGGGGGTAGTCTAGGGTGTGCAGACTCTGTTCCAGGTGCTGGGATAAAGTGGACAATGGGTAAAGCACTGCCCTCATGGCATGCCTAGTCCTACGCCAGCCACTTGACATGCAGACATACTTCAGGTGCCCTGAAGGCATCTGCTTTTGCCACTAAGTCAGAATGTGGCAGTACCTGGCAGCTGGGCTGAAGAGCGTACCACAGCTTCACCTGGAAGCTCTGTGGTCTGGGGAAAGCCCCGGAACACTTCAGAAGCTGACTAGCCTCCAGCTGGGGGTAGTGGCAAAAAAAAAAAAAAAAAAAAAAAGTATATGCAAACTGGACAAGATCTCTGGTTGGTGAGTCAGATGGCGGGAGCACCCCTCCCCCAGTCTGGTGGGTGAGCTCTCAGAGGGGAAGTACACACTGCCATCCACCAGCCTTTGCAGGAATTCAGGGGCTCCTTGCCCACAACCAAGGACTGGGTTATTTGCTTGGATATGGGGGGTGGGAGTGAACAGCGCACCTACCGGAAGTTAAGATACCTGGGATTTAATTAGTCCTATGACAGGAGCAGGGCTACAAACCTCCCCGTTCCTTAGTTTCCTCACCACTCCAATAAAGGAAATCAGGGCTGACACCACCTAGTTATGTAAATGTCCCACTCCCTGGCTAGTCTAGATTTAAAAGTAGAAAGCACCTTGTACAATTATGTTAAATAAAGCTATATTTAGCACTGGTCAGGGTTTTGTTCAGATGAAAAGCTGGTGTGGACCGGGGTGCTGGCAGGAAGCCCTGTGTGTGGGAGAAGTGAATAGCTAAAGGATCCTTCTGCTTTGTTGCTTACAGCCCCGGAGGGCCTAGCTGAATGGCACAAACAAAGCACAATTTGAGAGCCCAAAGAGAGCTATTATGTAGCTGATGGTACTCCAGAGAGTAATTATAAGATGGATTCAATGTGACAGTTTCATGGGATCAAAGAAGGGAGAGGTGAAAGTGTGGACATTAGCAGAGAGCATAGGGGCAATTACGGAACAGGAAGGTTGGTCTCAAGGACACTTGAGGCCAAGGGCCCCACAGATGATAGGATGGAAATGGCCATGCAATAACAAATTCAACCTTCTAGTGATCAAAGAAATACAAATTAAATAATGAATAATGAACGCCAGATACCCGTGCGATTCCCTTATTAAATGCTTGGTGTGTGCCACCATGGCTTGGAGCAGCTGGGGCATGGTTCTCAGTGGTCACTACTGAGAGCCTGAGTGTGCCCTGCCAGGGTCAGTCTGTGTCCCAGACCCATGTGGAACATCAAATCCATCATGGTGACCTCTCACTACCTCTGGGGTTGACCCAAACAGTCTACACTCAGGATACCGAAGGTAATGAGAAGCACTCCGATTCCCTTGATCACTCACCAGAGCCGGCACAGTAAGGAACCTCAGCAAAGAGTCATGTTTCCTGCTGCCTGTAAGCAACAGCAGGACCAAGGCAGACCCTTCAGAAGGTTACGGATCACTCTGGGGCTGGGGTCCTGCCATGGGGGCCATTTCAATGGGCCCAAGAAAGCAGAAGAGCAAGGCAGGACCCGAGTCATAAACCCCAGCTGTCTCCTGCTTTTCTCTCTAGGGACTGCAGAGAGAAGCAAGACTTCTTTCCTTTTTGTCTCACTCCCCACAAACTTTAGCTGTGGTGATCTCTCCATCCCGTCCCCATGTACTCCCCCTTCACATAAAACATGCTGCCAGAACGAATTCCTCTTCCATTTACTCTTCCTTATAGACCGTTTGCCCAAGACAAGCAGAATGCAAGGTGTTCCCAGGGACAGATTCTGAGTCTACAGAGTTCTAAAGAAAAGACAGTTTCCGGCCTAAATGATAGATATACTTGATCAGTAGCAATCCTTGTAAACTCTCCTGAGATTTTTTTTTTCCAGCATCATCATTCATTTCAAAGCATTGTGTTGGACAAAGAAATGCAGACTCATTTCAAGCTGGAATAGACAGGAATGCTCCTTACCAGAATATCCCAAGATTGCCAAACGCGAATAGTGGGAGCAAATGAAATGCCTGGCTTTCCAGAGAGGGAACACTCTGGATGCCAAAGGCCTGATTCCAGGCCTGGTTCCACCCAGGCTCAAGTGTGTGTCTGCCTGACTCAGCGGGGCCAAAACAGATCCCATGTCGGGCTGCATGTGATGGACCGAGGCTGTGACAGAGGCCCGGCTGTCTATTTATTAGACTTGATGTAAGTCTTGATATGATCTTATCAAATACAATGTGGGGAGGAGAAAAGCCTTCCAGGTTAAATGACGTATGCAGACGTCTGGGGCAGAAGAGAAGTTTTTCTAGCTTGGGAACAGTTCCAATGCCTATAACAAGAATAGAAGAGCTAAACAGGTAGAGACTGAGGGACCTGAGCACTAGGGTTTTTGTGAGATAAAGAAAGAGGCAGTAGGCTTTGAGGTCCATGGGCCAATCCATGAAACAGGGGTGGGCAGTGGTGAGAGGATTCCCATTCTGGCAAAAGACTCCCACTTCTTGTCCACTGGGCTCAGCAGGCATGGAGCCCACTGCTCATCATTCTTTTAGGAGCCTATAAAAATGTTTTATTTTTTTTTAAATGAAAAAGAAGAAGATAAAAAAGAACTCTTAGGTCCAGGAACATGTTTTAATTCATAATATTCCTATATTAATCTTTATACCTTCACAGTTGTAAAATTTGATTTGTTAGTGGGTTCTATGGAGGAAAGGGCCCATGGGTGCAGAAGTGCTTGGGTACGGAAGTCATATGTTGGCCTTGACATGGCTGCTCTGGAACCTGTCTGTGAGAAGGCATGTGGGCAGCAGTGGCCTGGTGAGGCCTGTCCTCTGGGAGGCACTGCTGTCCTCCCTAGATAATTATAAAGGCCCCAAGCAGGCCCCTATGGGTGGACTGTCCATGCACGCTTGGAGAAGCCTCCCTAGTTTCCCCCAACTGCTATGGGGGGAAGGTCGTGGGTGCTGCCGTCCTGTGGCTTCCTACTGAGGACTGATGTAAGGGTAACCTTCTCTTGCATACCCCAGACCATGAGGCTTGGGAACTTTAGATTACACTGCCTGTGACATTTTGGGCAAATGATTTATTTTTAAAGATTTTATTTATTTATTTGACAGAGATCACAAGTAGGCAGAACAGCAGGCAGAGAAGGGGTCGGGGGAGCAGGCTCCCCACTGAGCAGAGAGCCCCATGCGGGACTTGATCCCAGGACCCTGAGATCATGACCTGAGCTGAAGACAGAGGTCTTAACCCACTGAGCTGCCCAGGCGCCCCGGGACAAATGATTTAACCTCTCTGAGACCCCGCTGTGAAAGAGGTAACACCATCTAGCTCAAGAGACTTTGGAGGGTAAATTATATAGCATGTGTCAAGGGGCCACACAGTGCCTGGGTCCAGGGTTAGCCCCTCCTCAACACTCACCCCCACCTGCTCTACTCTCTCTAGGTGGACCAGTTAATGGCGATGGCCTGGTGACTCAGATGCCTTCCATTATATGCCATGCTCTCGAAATAGCTTTCCTTGCCTACCTGTGGTTTTTTTTTTTTTTTTTGAAGATTTTATTTATTTATTTGACAGACAGAGATCACAAGTAGGCAGAGAGTCAGAGAGGCAGGCAGAGAGAGAGGAGGAAGCAGAGTCCCTGCTGAGAGGAGAGCCCGATGCGGGGCTTGATCCCAGGACTCTGGGATCATGACCTGAGCCCAAGGCAGAGGCTTTAACCCACTGAGCCACTCAGGCGCCCCCCTACCTGTGTTCTGAAGAATGCTTTTCACTGTTCTTTACTGAAGAAAGTTAAACTTTGCTTCTCTTCATTTCCTAGTTTTTTTCTTACGAACTAGGAATATTTTAAAAAGAGGGGCACGTGGGTGGCTCAGTCAGTTAAGCATCTGCCTTCGGCTCAGGTCATGTTCATGGAATCCCAGGATGGAGTCCTGCATTGGGCTCCCTGCTCAGCGTGGAGTCTGCTTCTCCCTCTGCCCTTCACCCTGCTTGTGCTCTCTCTCACTCACTCTCTTCCTCAAATAAATAAATCAAATATTTAAAAAAATAATATTTTAAAAAGAAAAAAACCCCACCATGACCTAGTATTATCTACGACCACCATAATTTCATAAACAAGGGGTAACCTAATGACAAAAAAAGAGAACGTAGTATCTGACTCTAGAATGGTCTGTCCTAAGAAATGACAATGGGGGGCACCTGGGTGGCTTAGTGGGTTAAAGCCTCTGCCTTCAGCTCAGGTCATGATTCCAGGGTCCTGGGATCGAGCCCCACATCGGGCTCTCTGCTCAGCCGGGAGCCTGCTTCCCTCTCTCTCTCTGCCTGCCTCTCTGTCTGCTTGTGATCTCTGTCTGTCAAATAAAAAAATAATAAAAATTAAAAAAAAAAAAAAGAAATGACAATGGGCAACCTGACATGGACATGCAGACCGCCCACCCCTTACCCCCGCCCCCGCCAGGCACAGACACGTATTTTGGGAAATACATACACACGTATTTCCCTTTGACTGGGAGCAGAGCGAACCGGGAGTACTGACATGCAATAAAAACAAGCGATGTTGGGGCGCCTGGGTGGCTCAGTGGGTTAAAGCCTCTGCTTTCGGCTCGGGTCATGATCCCAGGGTCCTGGGATCGAGCCCCACATCGGGCTCTCTGCTCAGCGGGAAGCCTGCTTCCTCTTCTCTCTCTGTCTGCCTCTCTGCCTACTTGTGATCTCTGTCTGTCAAATAAATAAATAAATCTTTAAAAA
>NC_081558.1:60242579-60346846 GCF_022355385.1 Mustela nigripes
ATATGGGATCGAGCCCCACATCGGGCTCTCTGCTCAGCGGGAAGCCTGCTTCCTCTTCTCTCTCTGTCTGCCTCTCTGCCTACTTGTGATCTCTGTCTGTCAAATAAATAAATAAATCTTTAAAAAAAAAAAAAAACAAGCGATGTCATTGCCTATCTGGGAAACTGAACAATCAGGTCCTCAGACATCACCTGCTGTTTCCCATCAGCACTAATTAAATGCAAGCCTTGAGAAAGAGTCTGTCCCATGCCAGGCCCTGGCACAGTGCCCTGCAGGGGATGCAGAGGCCAGTCAGCCATCATCCCTGTCCTCAGAGAGCAGAAAGGGGAGAGGGACATGACGACCAACAGCGAAGACGAGGAAGGTCTTTCGGACACCAGTCCCGGAGCCTTGACCCCATAGGGACTGGCACTGCAGCCTGGGGCATGACAAGGATGACAAACAGAAGAAGGGAGACGGGGGCAGGGCAACGCCCTGAAAGCCACACTCAGGAGTTTGTGTTTTGTGCCCCCTGAAAGCGGGTGCCACAGCAGGTTTGTGGCTATTGTTCTCAGGAGCTGGCATTTCCTGACCACTCACCGCATGCCAAATTCTGGGATGAGCACTTTTGGCCTTGCCTCCTTGAGCTCTCCTGACTGCCCTCTGATGCCTGTACTATGACCACATCTCCCAGATGAGGAGCTGAGCCTTAGGGAGGGGTCTGCTCTGAAGGAGCCGGCTTTGCACCCAGATGTGCCTGTTTTTGAACCCCAGATTCCTCACAGGCCCCTCGAGAGGCCTATGTTTGTAGGAAGGCAGTTCCGACTGGGAGAGAAGGGACAGATTAAGGGCTGGGGAGAAGCTGAGGCAGAGAAAAGCATTGGAAACTCTTACTGCAGCTGGAATTCAAGGTTGCTGGGGCCTGGGGTGGGGCAGCTGTGTAGGAGTTACAAGGGTGAGGAGCACTTTTCTGGAAAGAGTTGAGAGCATGTCGGGGCTGTGGACTGGGGAGGGAGGCAGCGAGACGGGCTGTGAGCCCAGTCGGCTGAGCTGAGTGAGCCCAGGGAGCTGGCACAAACTGACACTGGTAAGGAGATTTCAACACCAGCAGAGAAAGAAGGGTTCCCTGGGCTCTTGGAATAAGGGAAAATATAGTATTGCAGAAATCCTTTCTGACCATCCAAGAGACAGTGATTGCTAATGGCCAGGATGGAATAAGCTCCAGGTCACCCTTATAGTCTTTATATTGGTTTTTTAAAAGTACTTATTTATTTATTTGAGAGAGAGAAAGAGAGAGAGAGCGCGCGAGCGTACTAGTGGGTGAGGAGTGGGAGAAGCAGGTTCCCCACAGAGCCAGGAGCCCGATGTGGGACTAGATCCCAGGACCTTGGGATCATGACCTGAGCAGAAGGCAAATGCTTAATGACTGAGTCAACTCATGTACCCCTTGAATCTGTCATTTTTGCTGTCAGGTCACCAGAGCAGATTGGGGGGACACAACCTTCATAGCTGGGTTGGTAAAAACGAGAAAATGGTGGAGGTGTGAGGTCCTCCTGTTCTCCTTTGAGCCTGTGATAAATGAACCTTCCTCAGGGGGCTGATGGGAGATCATGGACCTTCCAGGTAATGCAGGGAAAAGCTTCACCGGGGCTCTTCTGAGGACCTTTTTGAACATAAAGGGGTAGTGCTCATGCAGCGTAGAAAAGCCCTTCAGGAGCTCACATTGCATAAAACCCACATGGGGCCCCACTTCTCCCCTGCTGAAGGCTGCTCCTGAGACCCCTCTAGGAGAGAACAGAAGGAAGAAGGCAGCGAGCTCAGAGCTAATGTGGGTCCTGGTCCCATTAGGACTCCAGGCTTCTCATCATTACATTTAGCCCTCACAACAACCTGACATGGTTGATGTTTTAATTCCATCTCTAGAGATGAAGAAACTGTGGCTCAGGGAAGATGCAGAGCTGGGATCTGAGCCCAGAGACTTTGGTCTCCGAAGCCCACGCTCCTTCCCACCTGTCACACCACCTCCTATGCACATAATTCCTGGAACCCAGTGGTCTGTAGGAAGTGACTGTGGAACTGAATTATACTGAATAATCAGATCAATAACAATAGATAGGTCAGTGAGACAAGGGCTGCATTGACATTCAGCAGAATAAGCTTTGGCCACACCACCCACCAAGCCACACTACGGAGCTTGAGATCTCCCCAGTGACAAGCTCTGGTTCTGAGCCTTCCTGAACCTACCTGGGATTGAGCCAGCAAGGACAGTCAGTGAAAAGGAATGTGGTCTCTAAGGAAATCTGCTCTAAGCGTGGTCCAGACTTCATGGTCTCCTCATTACTTTTCTGTCCCATATTACAGATGCTGTGTTAGCTTTAAGAAATGCTTCCATCAAACTACCAGGAGGAAACAAGGAAATTTATCCTGATTTCATGTATTCCCCCCACCCCTTTTCAAAGGTAAGAAAAGAAACTCCATAGAAATCTGCTAGAAAAACTCCACAGAAATCTGCTAGAAAAATTCAATGCAAATATGTTTCAGCTCTCATAAGACATAAGGCGCTCTGGCGAGGCCTCTACAACCTGTCAAAATACATCCTCCACGAACAGACCCCTGTCCCTGAAGTGACTTGACGAAAGAGCGTGACACAGAATTGTGGAAGGAAATTGGAGTGTGAACAATAAATTCGCATATGTAATAAAACGAAACTACAAACCATAACAGAGATTAGAGAACTGTCCTCTAGGAATGTTTGGGGCCTAAATCATGTAGGGTTTGATGGTCAAGGCCATGTATGAAAGAAATGACTTGCTGTCCTAATGGTGATGACAGAAGTGAATTTTTGAAAACTCTGCACTTTCAATCCAGAATTAAACTCCCTGGTCTGTATGTTTTCCTGAGGTCATGTTCTTGTTTAATGCCGGCCAACTGACACCCAGTGAAGGCCACTTCGTGACTGGTGGAGGTGACAAAAGAGGGGGATGAAGGGGCCATTACCTTTGCCTGCACCTGCCTTGGTCGGTGTCTGGCAAGCAGGACTTGCCTTCCCAGCAGAGGGGGTGATCATGGTCACCAGTCTTTTTTGCTTTTGCATACTTACTGGCTGTTCTCCAGAAAAATTGTTTCTGATACTGACTGAAAGTATTTGCCTGCTGCTGGCAGTAACCGGGGGGTTGCTGGGGCACGTGCTCACTTCTGAAGAAGCCCAGTGAGACGTGAAACCATCTTCCATGATCACTGGGAAAGGAGGTGATTCTTTTTACCTCTTGGCAGCATGGGGGATCTTGGTAAATAAAAGGTCCTCCTTGTCATTCTCTGTGGACACCTTTCCAGGTGCTCCTTATGTCACTCAGAATAAAAGCTGAGGTTCTCCGCATAGCCCCTGTCACTCCTCTCACTGTCCTCCCCATTGCCATACTGCTCCAACCACCCTGGCTCTTTTCATCAGTTCCTTAAACTTGTCCAGGTCATTTCCACCGTGAGTCTTTTTTGTGTTGCTCTGCCGGGAAGAACCTTCCTTTAGATTTTCCCCGACTTCTTCCTTCTTGTCCTTCAGGCCTCAGTCCAAGGGACACTTGGTCAGAATGGTGTCTGAAAAGACCTTCCTGGACTCACCTTCTTCTTAGTCCTTAACACAATCTGACATCATCCCCTGAACCTGTCTACATATTTATCAGCTGTCTCCTCCAATAGAAGGTAAATTCCATGAGGCAGGTAACTCTTCTCTCTTATCCCTGCTGTACTGCATCTCTTGGAATAGCTCAACAACTATTTGTTGAATAAATGGCAAAGGAACAGGGATTCGCTCTCTAGAGCCTGTGTGGCCTCTTCTCATAAGGGATTGTCTCCTGTAAGTCCTGTTGGGCCTGCACACCAGGAAGATCCATTCCTCCCTTCACTGGAGGGAAAATTAAGGGCCTTCCCCCCCTCGCTACCTCCTCCCCTCCCCCAAATAACTAGTGGATATTTGTCCCAACATCATTTATTAAGAAGTTTCTTTCTCCGACGGGGGGTGAGAGGTAGGTGGGAATCATGAGATAAATCACGAGTTAAATTTTAATATATTCTAGATCGTACTTCTGGCCTATTTTATTATAGCTTGTATAACTCTCTCACAAATTTAATTACTGTGCTTTTAAAGTATACTGTAATATCTTAATACGGGGGTCCTCTTCATTCAGATCTTATTTTTTGTAAATGTGTCTAAATTATTCTGGATTTTTTTCTATCAGGTTTTCTTTCTTTTAAGAAGTTAAAAAAATGTCTGGTTCAGATTTGGATTTGATTTACATCAGGCTTCTGCCCTAATTTTGGAAGAATTCACCTTTACATTATCTTTTCTTCCATTAGACAGCGATGTTTCCTGGAGACTTGCAGTTTTCTAAAGTTTTAATGTCCTATTTTTTGTTCCTAGTATGGAGAGGATTCATTTCCATTTTATCTGCTCTCACCAGCTCCCAAACTTGGTTAGAGATCCATCCATGAATTTCATTGCAGATTAATGACTAAACTAGAAGCCCCTGACATGAGGAGTTCTAATGTAAATCTTGGAATTGACACTTGGGCTGTACTACTGTGTAATTACATCCAATGATGTGTATTTATGAATATACCTGCTACTAACAGACCATTTCTTCCAATAGAATGGGTTTTTATTTTGCATTTATTTGTGTTCAAGGTTTCTGTAATCTTTTGCAGGCTCTGTGTCTCAGGTAAATGTTCATGATCTCTGGCCTTATGCAGGCCTTCCTTGCTGTGTGGGGATCCTTTCTATTTGTCCATATAATTTCCTTTCCCACTCTATGCAAGAGCTATTTCAAGTCTCTCTACAATCTGGAAATGTCAATTCTACCACCCCTTCGCCTTCAGAAGACAGACTTGCTTTTTAGTTCAGAGAGCAGGGGCTAGATGGGGGGGGGCGATACAGAGCATAAAACAAAACCTCTCCAACTTCTGACATCAAATTTACATAATTCCTTGTATCTGGACCAAATGTGTCTGCTCTTGCAGTGCTGATGCCTTATCTGTTTTCTGGACCTTGTCCCCTCCATTTTTCCAAGAGTTCCTATTGTTGGACATTTAGGTCATTGTTTCCCTACAAGAATAATGCAATGCTTGATGGATTGCATTGGTGTACCCTGGGCGGCTTGTTCAGTTTTTCCATAGGATAAAGGATGCAAAGTACAGTTGCTGAATCAAAGGGTGTGCCTGTTCTGATGGCTTGGACTTACCCAGTTCCCAGCACATTAACGTGGGCTCCTACTATTTTGTGTGCATTAGACTGCCTCTTTCCCTGAACTCCTAGCAACGTTGGTTATGATTCTTTTTAGTCATCCAATTTGTTAGGCAAAGTGACATTTCGGTATTTCAATTTGCATTTTTGTTGCTCGTCTAAACAAATGATGAACTTTGCCCTGTTCATGGCCGTCTTCTCAGCATCTTACTGTGCATTTGTTGAACGGGAAAGATGAATGTGCAGACCATATGCTAAGTTCTGAGCTACATCTTGAATTAGATACAGCTAAAATACAGTTTAAGCTAAATATTTTTTTCACATGCTTATTGGTCATTTACATTTTTTTTTTTTTTTTTTGGTGGATTGCCTGCTCATGTGCGTTGCCTTTTTTACCCATTAGCATTATGAGGCTAAGTAATTGTTTGCCCATTATGTATTTAAGCAATATGTCTTCTCAGTTATTGTTTGCCTTTTAACTTTATGGCTTTTGAAGGATGAACATGTCTCACCACCCCACCAAGATTTGCTGAGATACAATTGAGACATAACATTGTGTAAATTTAAGATGTATAACAGGATGATTTGATTCACTTATACACTGTGAAAGGATTACCATAATAGGGTTAGTTAACATCTCAATCATCTCTTATAATCTCCATTTTTTTGGTGTGTGGTGAGAACACCTAAGATTTACTTTCTCAGCAACTTCGGACTATATAATACAGTATTATTAACTACAGTCACTATGCTATGTTCCCCAGTACTTACTCATCTTGTAACTGGAAGTTTGAACTCTTTGACCAACAGTTTCCCCTTTCATCCATCCCACAGACCCTGGCAACCACTACTCTACTCTCCGTGTCTATGGGTTCACCTATTCTAGATTTCACATATGAGATCATACAGTATTTGTCTTTCTCTGACTTATTTCATTTAGCATAACACTCTCAAGGTCCATCCATGTTGTCACAAATGACAAGAGTTCCTTATTCCTCACAGACTGAATAATACTCCATTGTACATATATGCCACATCTTCTTTACCCATTCATCTGTAGGTGGATCCTTAGATTGTTTCCATATCCTGGCTACAGGATAATGCTGCCTTAAACACGGGAGAGCAGATATCTCTTCCAGATCCTGATTTGCTTTCCTTTGGATATATGCCCAGATATTACTGGACATTACTGGACCACATGGTAGTTAAACCTCCATACTGTTTTCCACAGCGCCTATACCAATTTACATCCCCACCAGCTGTGTACCCAGGGGTTCCCTTTTCTCCATATCCTCACTAACACTTGTTTTCACTTCTCTTTTTGATGGCAGCCATTCTAACAGGTGTCTTTTCTATCAGCATCTTTTCATGTCCCTATCTATTGGTTATTTGTATGCTTTCTTTGGGAAAATGTCTGTTGAGGTCTTCTGTCTACTTTTATTTTTTAAAGCTTTTATTTATTTATTTCACACACAGAGAGAGAGATCACAAGTAGGCGGAGAGGCAGGCAGAGAGAGAGGGAGAGAGAAACAGGTTCCCTGCTGAGCAGAGAGCCCAACACGGGGCTTGATCCCAGGACCCTGAGACCATGACATGAGCTGAAGGCAGAGGCTTCAGCCTGAGCCACCCAGGCACCCCCTCTGCCCACTTTCAAATTAGGTTGTTCACTTTTTCCTATTGAGTTGTAAGAATTCCTTATATATTTTAGATACTAACCTTTATCGCATATAAGGTTTGCAAATAATTTCTCTTACTCTGTAGGTTGCTTTTCCATTTCATTGGTTGTTTCTTTCGCTATACAAGAGCCTTTCAGTTTGATGTAGCTTCACTTATTTATTTCAAGTATTATTTTTCCCTATGATGTTTCCCTATGTTTCTTGAGGAGTTTTAGTCTTTAATTCATTTTGGGCTAATTTTTGTGAATAATGTAAGGTATAGGTCCAATTTCATTCTTCTGCATGAGATAATCCAGTTTTCCCATATTATTTATTGAAGAGACTATCTTTTTAGCATTGAGTATTCCCAATTGAGTATATGAGGGTTTATTTCTGGGCTCTTGATCCTCTTTCACTGATCTGTATGTCTCTGTTTATGCCAGTACCATACTATTTTGACATCTATGACACTGAAGCATAGTTTGAAATCAGGAATGCAAATCCTCCAGTTTTGTTCATCTTTCTCAGGATTGATTTGGCTATTTGGGGTCTTTTGTGGTTTCATACAAATTTTAAGATTGCTTTTTTCTATTTCTGTGAAAAACGTCATTGGAATTTTAATAAAATTTTGATAGGAATTACATTGATTCTATAGAAGGATTTTATGGTGTGTATATTTTAACAAAATTAGTTCTGTTCCATGGACATGGGGTATTTTTCCATTGTTTGTGTCTTCTTCAATCTCTTTCTTCAAAGTCTTATAATTTTCAGAGTACAGGTCTTTCATTTTCCTGGTTAAAATTTTTTTTAAAAGATTTTATTTGTTCATTTGACAGAGAGAGACATGGTGAGAGAGGGAGCATAAGCAGGGGGGGGGGTTGGAAGAGGGAGAAGCAGGCTTCCCGCCGAGCAGGGATCCTGATGCAGGGCTCCATCCTGGGACCCCAGGATCATGACCTGAGCCGAAGGCAGATGCTTAATGACTGAGCCACCCAAGCACCCCTTCCTGATTAAATTTATTCCCAAGTATTCTTTTGTTTTTGATGCAAATGCAAATGGGATTATTTTATTTCTTCTACAGATATTTCCTTGTTAGTATATAAAAAAAAAAACTGACTTCTGTATGTTGATTTTGTATTCTGCAAATTTACTGAATTTGCTGATTAGTTTTAACAGTTCTTTGGAGTCTTCAGGATTTTCTCTGTATAAGATCATATTGCCTCCAAACATGACAATTACTACTTTCTTTCCAAATTGGATGCATTTTATTTCTTTTTCCTGACTGATTATTCTGTGTAAGATTTCCTCTACTATGTTGAAGAGAAATGGTGAGAGTGGGCGCCCTTGTAAAAGAGGAAAAGCTTTCAGTCTTTCACCATTGAGTATGATGTTAGCTATGGGCTTGTCATCTGTGAGTTATACTGAGGATGTTCCTTCTACACACAATTTATTGAGAGTTTTTATCACGAAAGTGTGTTGCATTCTGTCAAGTGCTTTTTTCTGCTTCTATTGAGAAGATCATGATTTTTATCCTTCATTATATTAATGTAGTATATTATATTTATTGATCTGTATATGTTGAACCATCTTGGCATCCCAGAGATAAATCCCACTTGATCATGCTGTATAATTCTTTAATGTATTATTGAATTCAGTTTGCTAATATTTTGTCAAGAATATTTGCATCTATATTCATCAGGGATATTAACCTGTAGTTTCTAGTGTCCTTATCTGGCTAGGGTAAAAGGGTAATGTTGGCCTCATAGAATGAGTTTGGGAGTATTCTCTCCTCTTCAATTTTTGGGAAGAGTTAAAAAAAAGCATGGCATTTATGTTTCTTTAAATATTTGGCAGAATGAGTCACTGGTCCTGGGCACTTCTGTCCTGGGAGATTTTTGATTACTGATGCGGTCTTCTTAGTCATTATTGGTTTGTTTGGATTTTCTATTTCTTCGTGATTCAATTTTGGTAGGTTGCACATTTCTAGGAATTTATCCATTTCTTCTAGGTTGTCCAATTCGTTGGCATACAATTGTTTATAGTGTTCTTTCAGGGTACTTTATATTTCTCTGATATTGATTATTATGTTTCCTCTTTCATTTCTGATTTTACTTATTTGAATCTGCTCTCCTTTTCCTTAGTTGTCTAGGTAAAATTTTGTCAATTTTGTTTTTTCCCCCCAAACCAACTCGAGTTTCATTGATCTTTCCTATTGTTTTCCTGGTCTCTATTTCATCTGTTTCTGTTCTGTATTTTGTTATTTCCTTTCTTCTGCTAACTTTGGGTTTAGTTTATTCTTATTTTTTAGTTTCTTGAGGTGTAAAGTTGGGTTGTTTATTGAGATTTTTTTTTCCTAATGTAGGCATTTATCACTATAAACTTCCATCTTAGAATTGCTTTTGCTACATCCCATAAGATTTGATATATTTGGTTTCCATTTTCATTTGTTTGAAGACTTTATTGCCCTTTTGATTTATTTTATTACTTTGTTATTTTTTAAAAAGATTTTATTTTGTTTATTTGAGAGAGTGAGTGAGCAAGTAAGCACACAAGTGGGTGAGGGGATGAGGGGCAGAGGGAGCAGGAAAAGCAGATTCCCCTCCAAGCCCAGACCCTAACATGGGGCTCAATCACTACCTAAACTGAAGACAGATACTTAACTGGCTGAGCCACACAGGCACCCCTTGATTTGTTTTTTTAACCTATTGATTTTTTAGGAGTGTGTTATATAATTTCCACATATTTGTGAATTTTCCAGTTTTCTTCCTGTTACTAATTTTTAGTTTTATACCACTATAGTTGGAAAATATACTTAGTATGATATCAACCTTCTTAAATTTGTTAAGACTTGCTTTGTAACCTAACATTTGTTCTATCCTGAAGAATTTCCCATGTAAGCTTGCAAAGAATGTGCATTCTGCTTTTGTTGGTTGGAATGGATATAATATATGGATATATATATATATATATATATCCATATTTCAGTTCCTTTTGGTCTGAAATATAGTTCAAGTCCAACATTTCCTTATTGATCTTCTCTCTGGATTATTTATACACTGTTCAAAGTGGGGTACCGAAGGCCCCTACCCCTACTGTATTGTTGTTTATTTCTATCAGATCTGTTTGTATTTGCTTAATATATTTAGATACTCCAATACCAGATGCATACATATTTATGATTTTTATATATTTTTGATGAATTGACCCCTTTATCATTTTATAATGACATTGCTTCATTACAGAATTTGAATAAAGTCTATTTTGTCTGATATAATTAAAACTACCTTTGTTCTCTTTTGGTTTCCATTTTTGTACAATATCTTTTTCCATCCCTTTACTTTATGCCTATATGTGTCCTTAAAGCAGAAGTGAGTCTTTTGTAAGCAGTGGATAGTTGGGTCTTGTTTTCTTATCCATAGTGCTACTCTATGTCTTTTGACTAGTGAATTTAGAGTAACTATTACATTTAGAGTAACTATTCATAGGTAAGGACTAATTAATGTATTTATTAATTGGTTTCTGGCTGTTTTGTTGTTCTCTTGTTCCTTTCTTCCTCTCTTGCCATCTTCCTTGTGACTGATGATTTTCTGTAGTGGTATGCTTTGACTTCCGTGTCTTTATCTTTTGTGTATCTATGGTAGATTTTGCTTGTATCATAAGATTTACACAAAACATCTTATAGATATGATGATTTATTTTATGCTGATAACAACTTCAGTAGCATACAAAACTACATTCTACTCTCCCCCTTTATGTTTTTGATGTCACAATTTACCTCTTTTTATATTGTATCCTTTAACAAATTATTGTAGCTATAGTTATTTTTCATATTTTGTCCTTTAATCTTTTTACTGGCATTAAGTACTTAAGACACTACCATATTACAGTATTAGGGTATTCTGTACTTGGCTATATATTTACCTTTATCAGTGCATTGTATATTTCCATGCCTTCATATTATTAATTAGCTCATTCTCATTTCAGCTTGAAGAACTTTAGCATTTCTTGTAAGGCAGATCTAGTGTTGCTTAACCTGTTCAACTTTTGTGTGTCTGGGAATGAATGAGGTCATCTGTACTTCATTTCTGAAGGACAACTTTTCCAGATAAAGTATTCTTGGTTGGCAGGATTATTTTTTTCTTTCAGCATTTTGAGTATGTCATTCCACTGTGTCTTGGCTTGTAAGGTTTCTGCTGAGAAATCTGTTGATAGCCTTATGAAGATTCCTTTATAAGTGATAAGTTTCTTTTCTCTTGCTGTTTTTAAGATCCTCTTTTTGTCCTTCATCTTTGCTAGTTTTATTATGGGTGGGTCTTAGAGAAAAAAGTTTTTGAGTTTAACCTCTTTGAGGACTTATGAGCTTCATGAAGCTCATAAGCTTTGGATGGTCAAAACTCTGCTCAGAAGTTCTCAACCATTATTATTATTATTTTATTTATTTGAGAGACAGAGACTGAGAGAGAGCAAGAGAGAGCATGGGAAGGAGGAGCAAAGGGAGAGGGGGAAGCAGACTCTCCACCAGTTTCAAGCAGGGATCCTGACATGGAGCTTGATCCCAGGACCCCAAGATCATGACCTGAGCTGAAATCAGACACTTAACCAACTGAGTCACCCCTCACCATCATTTTTTTTTTAAAGATTTTATTTGTTTATTTGACAGACAGAGATCACAAGTAGGCAGAGAGGCAGGCAGAGAGAGAGGGAGGAGGAAGCAGGTTCTCTGCTGAGCAGAGAACCTGATGCGGGACTCAATCCCAGGACCCTGAGATCATGACCTGAGCCAAAGGCAGAGACTTTAACCCACTGAGCCACCCAGGCACCCTCATCATTTTTTAAAAACAGGATTTCTGCCCACTTCTCTCTTCCTTCTCCTTCTTGGTCTCTAATAATTCAGATTGCTTCTCTTGATGGTATCCATAGTTCACATAGGCTCTCTTCACTCTTTTTCATTTGTTCTCCTCAGGCTGCATAATTTCCAAGGTCCTGTCTCCTACTTCACATGTTCTTTCTTCTCAATCCATTCTGCTCTTGATACTCTCTATTGCACCTTTTATTTCATTCATAGTATTCCTCAGCTCCAGAATTTCTGTTTGGTTCCTTCTTATCATTTCTACCTCTTTGTTAAACTTTTCATTTTGTTTTATGCATTGATTTCTTAATTTTGTTGAATTGACTTTCTGTGTTTTCTCATAGCTCATTGGCTTGCTTTAAAAACCTATTTGGAATTCTTCATCAGGTAAATCACAGATCTCCATTTTGGGAGGTCAGTTACTGGAAGAGTATTGTGATCTTTTGGTGGTGTCATATTTCCTTGATTTTTCATTTTCCTTTAAGTTGTGTGTAGCTATCTTTGCATTTGAAGTAGTAGTCACTTCCTCCAGTCTTTACAGACTGACTTCAGGAGAGAAATACCTTCTATCATCTTTACCAGGGATTCTGAGGCTTTCTCAGACCTCCTATGGATACCCCTGCTCCACATTTCTTTGTCCCCCGTCACCTGTTCAAGCCTTATGGATAAGAGCTGTGGCTCTAAGTGAACAGTTAAAGCTTCCTCCCCGTACCCCGCCCCCGCCACCCAAGGCAACAGTTAAATGGAGAGTTAGAGGGGTGCCTGGGTGGCTCAGTGGGTTAAAGCCTCTGCCTTTGGCTCAGGGCATGATCCCAGGGTGTTGGGATCAAGCCCTGCATCAGGTTCTCTGCTCAACAGGGAGCCTGCTTCCTCCTCTCTCTGCCTGCCTCTCTGCCTACTTGTGATCTCTGTGTCAAATAAATAAATAAAATCTTAAAAAAAAATGGAGAGTTAGAAAAGAAGTGTTAATTCTTCAACAAGCATAGGCCTACTGAGATCAATCACTTGTAAGATACAAGTCAGTACCTAACACTATATTCTCTCTAGCACCAACTAGAGATGAAGACACTCTGAAACAGAATGTGACCTGGGATGAAAGACACTGAATCCTTACATGAACGTGTGTTATTTTACAGGGGTGAGACACATACAGATACAGTTGACTTTATGTTAACACTGATATCAACAAAAAGGTTTTCATGAGCACATTAAAATTCAGAAACAAAAGGCTCTGGGTATGTTGGAATAGTCAAGAGACCTGTC
The DNA here is from genome assembly GCF_022355385.1 of Mustela nigripes. Lineage (NCBI taxonomy): Eukaryota > Metazoa > Chordata > Mammalia > Carnivora > Mustelidae > Mustela > Mustela nigripes. The sequence goes on from NC_081558.1 coordinate 60,255,559, forward strand.
TCCTTGATCACTGACCAGGATTATGTATCTCTGTTCCTTGGTGTTAGTAAATGAGCAGACAGAAGAAGATGCATAAATTCATCTCTTGTTTGGGAAGAAAGACATATTATAATTTAGGGAACTCTTAATACTTATGATGAGAATTATTCCGTGAAACTATGCATATGGGAGCTATCTGCTGGTCTGTGACTCCCCTGTGAAAGCAAAGCCCAATGATCCAGCTACTTCTTATGGTTATAAACAAAGCACTTTAAATAAAATGCTTTCAGGACACCAGCTATACAAATTTTACAATAATGCAAGAACTAACTAATCTGGGCCTTCAACAGACATTCATATTCCAAGAGCTTGATACATGGGACATCTTTTGTCATATAAACAGTGTCATAAAGGATACTTAGGTCAGGAAACAAAAAAAAATCAATCTAATCTGTTACATTTCTAGAATCAGGGGATTAGAGAGCCAGAAGGGACCTGGGGGACCACTGCTCTAAGCCTGGGAAGATTACGGACTTGTGGGAAATCCAGCCCCTGAACGTAGTCTCCAAACTCTTGGCCATTCTTTGCTCCTTCAGGAATGCTGCCCTTGCATACCTAGACGCAGACCCTTCTAAGAACTGCTTTGGCCAGGACTTTCTCCCAGAACCATTGGCATGGCCATCTGCCCAGTGGTAGAAGTGGTGCTCACTTCTGGGCTCTAAGGATCACATGGTTTAGGGGGTTGACCCCCTAAGCTTTGATGGAATAAAATGACTTCAAGAACAAAATGATTCTTTGGGAATCCAGCACCCAAGAGGTTTCTGGGCTTCCTTCTAGCTCTGCAAGCGTGTTCTTCCATTGGTTAAAATTCAGATGGTAGGTACCATCCCTCCAACCCCCAGAGAAAGTGAGCCACCTATAGGACAAGTTTGCCTACAGCAAAGGACTGAATTCAGTCAAGATAAAGCATGTTTCTAAAATGGTTCTTTGCTGCTGGGCAGGATTCTAAAGCCCCGGTTCTTATGTGGGTTGTCATACTAAAGACACTAAACAGCCACTGATATCCAGTGTCTGTGGGAACATGTGCATTCCTCTGCTTTGGCTCCCAGAGAGCAGGGCCATTGTGGGAGGCAGGGGGACAGTGAAGGCTGAGCAAACCTCTCTCTGCGTAAGGCAAGGCTCCTCTTAATAAAGCAAAGGCAATTAGCAGCCAATTGGGCATTGGCATTTCTTTGCTGCCTACACAGCACTGAAGGATTTGTGAACTGGGGACCATGCATTTCTCCTGTTTAGTTACCAACTTAGTCTGGTTTCACCCAGAAGCAGATGTGAGACAGGGATTTAGTTCATGCGGGAGGCGATCCCTGGAAATAGGGGTGGAGATGGTGGAGGAGGGGCACGTGGGGGCAGGGGAGGGAAGGGAGTCGAGGAGGACTGTTCATCGTGTTGGGTGCCTAGAGCTCGGGTGGCTGGGGAACTCGGGGAGTCAGTATGCAGCTCTGCCCCAGAGTCACCACGCCCACAGAGGCCAAACAGCTGGGGTATTGATTTTCTTCTTGGTGGTCACTAGTTAGGGCTGCTCCCAGCTGGGGTTCTTGCTCTCCCTTTCAGCCTGACTTTTGCAGAGGAAGAAAAGCTCCTGCTACATTAGGGGTCTTCAAGCGGCTAGACTTTGGGCCAGTATGCACTGCTAGAGTAAAGAGATCAGGGGAACACTGACCACTTCTGAAATCATTACACGAGCCCAGTTCCACTCCCAAACCATGCCATGTGCCAGCCATACGTGTGTGTGTGTGTGTGTGTGTGTGTGTGCGTGTGTGCACACATGCTGTACAAATCAGTCGTGGTTGGCCCACAGTCACAGTTATTCTGATACTGAAGATGGGAACATGGGGCATTCTCATGTAGTGCCTTCCCACTTATATTCTACCCAGCACGACAAAGCCCCAGATGTGGTTACAGACCTATGTTAGACATGCCAGGTGTCAAATTGAAATAGGTATTAAGTTGTTGCTTCAGTACCTGAAGATGGATGTTAACTCACAGCCATGAGGTTTATAGGGGATCCGGTATTTGCTGGGTTCCTGCTATGTGCTAAGCACCATGCTGTAAAATTCAACCCTCACAACTCTATCAGGGAGTACAATTATCCTCAGTTTACAGATGAGGCCAAGATGTGTTTATGCAATCAACCATGAGGCCCAGGGCTGAGTCCCAGGGATCAGCTGAAAAGCACAGCAGGTGAGGGCCTGTCTCAGTGCTGGGAGCAAGCTCAGGGACTGCAGGGCAGTTGTGGCTGTGGAGTGGAGGAAGAACTGGAGTAGTCATGCACAGACTGGAGGGACAGGGAGAGCAGCTGGGGAACAGGGTTCAGCGGGAGGCAAGAAATCACCTTGGCTTGTTCTAAGCCCTAGCCAAAGTTTGCAGAGTTTGCAAATTGCATGGCTGCATTTCGAATTCAGTTTTATCTTGAAGCCTATCTCTATATTCTTTTGCTTCTAAATAATAGCGAAGATATAAACCTGTATTTCTGTGTTCCCATCCCAGAGTAAACCATGCCTGATGAGGAAAATATGTTAATTATCTTTCTCAGTTTGCTCCCTAGATTTTTACATACAATAAATGATAGCTGATGGATATTTTAATGCACTGATTCATGGTAGGCGAGGGGAAGACTTAAGTTTTGAGAAACCAACATATTTGGGAGCTTGAATAAAAACAACTCTCCTAGTTTCGTGCTCAGTGAGGGCATGGGGCAGAACGGGGGCTTATCTTAGATTTTTCTTGCCCTGGCTCCTCCTTTCCCTGTTCACGTTCTACCCAAGAGAGCACAGTGCAGACTGGCTGCTCTGCTTCCAGAAGGTGAGGCCTGCAGGCTGACAGGGGCTGGGAGTCCATGACTCATCATGGCCTGGCAGGCTGCTGGAACAGCAGGCCTGTGGGGAGCCTTGTGACCATCAGGCAGCAAAGCCAGTAGGATGCAGAGGCATTGTAAGAAATACCATGATACTCCTCAGTTACCATCTGGCTCTGAGTTCTGGCAGACAAATGTGACTGTCATGGGATACTGGTTCAAGTAACAGAGAGGAGCAGAGCCCATTACCACGGAGGAAGCGATGGGTTGGAGCCCACATCCCAGGGAGGGGTTGCCTCCGGCCCCCAGCCTACAGACATGGCAGGGGACAGATGTGTGCACGCCCTTGGGCAGAGGACCTGACAGACTGAGGAGTAGGAGGATTCAGTGGCTCTGGAGGGTGGAATGGGAATGAATGAGACGCAGAGTCTGAGCTGTCGGAGGGCTCAGGGGCTCGGCGGTGGAAGAGGGCCCCCAGCTGGCTCTTGGCCGGCTCTTGCCATATCCGTGCTCTTTGCTGGCTTGGCCTGGCTCCTCCCCCAGCTTGGCTGTTGTACAGATGAAGGAGCTCATTCCCCCACTCATGTGCACTACCAGGAAATTGATAGCTTATATAATGTACTCTCAGAAGAGGGGAAAAAACTGACCAGGAGTGCCAAGAAATCTACATGTTTCCAGGCAAGACCTTATCTGATTACAGAAGAGATAGCTCGTCATAGTAAAGAAGGGACCTGTGATTTGAGGCTAAGCATGTCTGGGATACAGCCCCAGCTCTGAAGCTGACTAGTTATGGGCCTTGCGTAAGTGCCTTCAGGACAAGCCTCTGCATGACCTTCAAAGGGTTTTTAAACATTTTTAAAAATTTATTTATCAGAGAGAGAAGGTGTGCACACATAAGCAGGCAGAGTGGCAGGTAGAGGCAGAGAGAGAAGCAGGCTCCCCGCTGAGCAAGGAGCCCGATGCGGGACTCGATCCTAGGACCCTGGGATCAGGACCTGAGCTGAATGAAGGCAGCGGCTTAACCCACTGAGCCACCCAGGTGTCCCTCAAAGGGTTTTTATGAAATGAGTTCATTAACATAAGCACTCAACAAATGTTAGCCTCCTTCTCTTCCACTGGAAGCAGTAGGGATAGCCTGACTGTCCAGTAGCCAAGTCTATAGGGATGTGCTTGGAGAAGCTGTAGAGGAAAGAATGGGGGTAGAGCACTGATTGTGGGGTAGGGGCCTAGGACCCCTCCTTTCTGCCAGGGGTTCTTCCTTCTGTGGTTTTCTAGCAATGCCCTTGGGTAGTTAGGGGGGTGGTTTGGGATAGGAGATCAAATGGTTGGGTTTTGGAGGCTTTTACCTGTTTTAAACACCAGGATTCCAAATAAGGCTTGTATGGAAAATGATTTTGAGGCTAAGACAAGCCCAAATATGCAAACTGCAGGGATAAATGACATAGTAGGCCACGTGTAGCACAAAGATCATGGTCTGAAACACTGCTGTTGACTAAAAGGGGGATGGCGAGATGCTCTCAACCCACAGGCAAAGTTCCTCTGGGAAAGGGCGGGGGAAGGAAGAAGTAGCATGGCCCTTTACCAGCAAGAGAGACTGTGAGCATTAATTATAGGCTTGAAGGGTAGTTCCCAGTATAGACTGGGAAGGATAGTTAGTAGAAGGACAGGACAGGTCTTGGAGGCCTGGGACCCACGAGGCCCTCTTCTGGATTGAACCACTTAGCTCAAATCAGCAGGGGTTTCTGGGGCTCTCCTGCATGCATGGGATGGCCATTTGAGAGACAGCTCATGGGGAGCCCAGCACAACTCTGTGCAAATACAGAACTTCCTTTGCCCACCTCCCCACCCCACTGCTACACACATGGAGCTTCACCGCCCTTACCTTCTTCAGCTCTTCCTGGACGCCCTGGCTGTTGTCTTCAGAGGACAGACTTTCCTTGTGGTTCTCAGACTCCGTTTTGGGCTCTGACTCCTGATCTTCTCCCGAAGACATCTCCTTCTCACTCATTTTCATTGCTAACTCGTACAGCCTGTTTCTCAGTTTCTCCTCAGTGGTGGCCACGCTAGTCCGAGGGTGCCGAGGTTCATTGCTGAGGTCAGTCTCTGACAAATCACCTGACACCTTAAATGCAAGCCGGAAGCATGAGCTGAGGACTCCTCTGCCATAATCAGATTTGTTTGTTCCCAATCAACCCCAGGAAAGGACAGTCTAGGAAAACCAAGCTCTCTTAACTTGATCTACTGTCTCTACATGTGAGCTTTTATTTTTCACTTTTACTTTCTCAAACAGGTGCACCTTAACACTCTGTTCCAGGGGTCAGGCAGGTAAGCATCTGTACTCAGAAACATGTTTGAATTCATTGTTTTTCATTTACAAGATGCTTACTGAGTACCCGCCTTGTGCTGATGGTACAAGGCTGAGCACACCTGGTTGGCAGCCCTCAGGTGGAGGTGACATGGTAGTTCTAATAGCCCATTAAGGGGCAGTTAATGGCAGGCCTGAAAGTTCGGGAAAGCTTCCTTGTGGAAGTGATGTTCAAAGTGGAAGTGCTGTTTAAAGCATAGCAGTTGCCCAGCTAAAAGGGACAGAGTGGATAAGTGGTATTATAGGATAAGGGCAAAGATTTTGAGATGGTGTGAGGTCCTTGCACTTAGGTAGGCAATAATGGATGGCATTCCCTTGATAATTACAGTCCCAGCTTAATAACGACACCGTTGGCTCCTACTATTCCATTTGGTGAACACCTCCGAAGTTTCTTACAGGAGTATATCCCTGACTTGACCTGGGGAACTTCAGGATGTCAGGGAGATGGTGACTCTCAATCTATCCTTAACTTTAAGTTGGACAGACGTGTATGGAATTTAACACAATAACTCTCAGTATACCATTAGGGTCCATTAGACCCAACTTTAGTTTTTGAGTTTCCTCTTTGAGTTGCTCTATTTAAAAGGCTTGATATTTCATTGCTTTCACTCCTTTTTGAAGGGTTTCCAAAGAACACAGAGAAAATTTACTTATTTTTTAAAAATAAAATAAAACTCGTTCTATTTTGTAATTACTATGTGGGTTCATTGGACCCTTTTATAAATCTATGATGCACGATGACATCTTTGTGATCTTATTTCTCCTATCTTTTGAAATATCTTGCTCTTTCATCATCCTGGGAATTATCTTTCATCATTACTCATCAATTATTCCCAATTATGCTAAAAGAAACCAAAGTAATAAAACAGAAGAATGGAATGGCCTGGAGGGATGATTCAGTAACGAAATAAATCATCATTTATTTTGAGTCTGCTTTTAGCTCATTGCATACAGTTGAGAATTTAGAATTTTTCATATTTGCAGAGAAGAAAAGTGACAGAGAACAACATTTCACAATTATTAGATGACTCAGAAGATGAACTCAAAGAGAAGGAGAACAACTCTTTAGACTCTAACAATGACAGTAAGTTGATTGTATAAGTACAAGCCTTCAGATGACAGTGTCTGAAGGTGAGTTTTCTCAAACTCAAGAGTAAACTGTTTATAAGGACAAAAGGAAATATGGTGAGGGGAGGAGTCAAGATGGCAGAGAAGTAGCAGGCTGAGACTACTTCAGCTAGCCAGAGATCAGCTAGATAGCTTATCTAAAGATTGCAAACACTTGAAAATCCATCGGCAGATCAAAGAGAAGAAGAACAGCAATTCTGGAAACAGAAAAACAACCACTTTCTGAAAGGTAGGACCGGCGGAGAAGTGAATCCAAAGCGACGGGAAGATAGACCCCAGGGGGAGGGGCCGGCTCCCGGCAAGCGGCGGAGCAACGGCGCATAAAATCAGGACTTTTAAAAGTCTGTTCCGCTGAGGGACATCGCTCCAGAGGCTAAACTGGGGCGAAGCCCACGCGGGGTCAGCGTGGCCTCAGGTCCCGCAGGGTCACAGAAGGATCGGGGTTGTCTGAGTGTCGCAGAGCTTGTGGGTATTGGAACAGGAAAGCCGGCTACAGAGACAGAGCCGACAGTAAGCTCGCGGCTCGGTGTTACCTTGAACCGGTCGCAGGCTCGGAGAGCTCGGAGTGCGGCCGGAGGTCAGGCAGACGGGAGTAACTGGGCGCTGTTCTCTGAGGGCACACTGAGGAGTGCGGCCCTGGGCTCTCGGCTCCTCTGGGCCAGAGACCAGGAGGCCGCCATTTGTATTCCCGTCCTCCGGAACTCTATGGAAAGCGCTCAGGGAACAAAAGCTCCTGAAAGCAAACCCGAGGATTACTCACCCCGGCCCCTGGTAAGGGCGGTGCAATTCTGCCTGGGGCAAAGACACTTGAGAATCACTACAACAGGCCCCTCCCCCAGAAGATCAACAAGAAATCCTGCCAAGACCAAGTTCACCTACCAAGGAGTGCAATTTCAATACCAAGGAGAGCAGCAGAATTCCAGAGGAGGAGAAAGCAAAGCACGGAACTCATGGCTTTTTCCCTGTGATTTTTTTTAGTCTGGCAGTTAATTTAATTTTTTTCTTTTTCATTTTTTGTTTTTTTCTCGCCTTCTGGTAAAATTTTTTTTTACCTTTTACCTTTTTCTTTTTTAACGTTTTTTAACTAGTTTATCTAATATATATATTTTTTCTTTTTTATATTTTTCTTATTTGTTTTCTTTTTTTTAATTCTTTTTTTTTTCTTTCTTTCGTTTGGAACCTTTTTTTATCCCCTTTCTCCCCCCTCATGATTTGGGATCTCTTCTAATTTGGTTAAAGCATATTTTCCTGGGGTTGTTGCCACCATTTTAGTATTTTACTTGCTCCTTCATATACTCTTATCTGGACAAAATGACAAGACGGAAAAATTCAACACAAAAAAAAGAACAAGAGGCAGTACCGAAGGCTAGGGACCTAATCAATACAGACATTGGTAATATGTCAGATCTAGAGTTCAGAATGACAATTCTCAAGGTTCTAGCCGGGCTCGAAAAAGGCATGGAAGATATTAGAGAAACCCTCTTGAGAGATATAAAAGCCCTTTCTGGAGAAATAAAAGAACTAAAATCTAACCAAGTTGAAATAAAAAAAGCTATTAATGAGTTGCAATAAAACATGGAGGCTCCCACTACTAGGATAAATGAGGCAGAAGAAAGAATTAGTGATATAGAAGACCAAATGACAGAGAATAAAGAAGCTGAGCAAAAGAGGGACAAACAGCTACTGGACCATGAGGGGAGAATTTGAGAGATAAGTGACACCATAAGACGAAACAACATTAGAATAATTGGGATTCCAGAAGAAGAAGAAAGAGAGAGGGGAGCAGAAGGTATACTGGAGAGAATTATTGGGGAGAATTTCCCCAATATGGCAAAGGGAACGAGCATCAAAATTCAGGAGGTTCAGGGAACGCCCCTCAAAATCAATAAGAATAGGCCCACACCCCGTCACCTAATAGTAAAATTTACAAGTCTCAGTGACAAAGAGAAAATCCTGAAAGCAGCCCGGGAAAAGAAGGCTGTAACATACAATGGTAAAAATATTAGATTGGCAGCGGACTTATCCACAGAGACCTGGCAGGCCAGAAAGAGCTGGCATGATATTTTCAGAGCACTAAACGAGAAAAACATGCAGCCAAGAATACTATATCCAGCTAGGCTATCATTGAAAATAGAAGGAGAGATTAAAAGCTTCCAGGACAAACAAAAACTGAAAGAATTTGCAAACACCAACCCAGCTCTACAGGAAATATTGAAAGGGGTCCTCTAAGCAAAGAGAGAGCCTACAAGTGGTAGATCAGAAAGGAACAGAGACCATATACAGTAACAGTCACCTTACAGGCAATACAATGGCACTAAATTCATATCTCTCAATAGTTACCCTGAATGTTAATGGGCTAAATGCCCCTGTCAAAAGACACAGGGTATCAGAATGGATAAAAAACCAAAACCCATCTATATGTTGCCTCCAAGAAACTCATTTTAAGCCCGAAGACACCTCCAGATTTAAAGTAAGGGGGTGGAAAAGAATTTACCATGCTAATGGACATCAGAAGAAAGCAGGAGTGGCAATCCTTATATCAGATCAAATAGATTTTAAGCCAAAGACTATAATAAGAGATGAGGAAGGACACTATATCATACTCAAAGGGTCTGTCCAACAAGAAGATCTAACAATTTTAAATATCTATGCCCCCAACGTGGGAGCATCCAACTATATAAACCAATTAATAACAAAATCAAAGAAACACATCAACAATAATACAATAAGAGTAGGGGACTTTAACACTCCCCTCACTGAAATGGACAGATCATCCAAGCAAAAGATCAACAAGGAAATAAAGGCCTTAAATGACACATTGGACCAGATGGACATCACAGATATATTCAGAACATTTCATCCCAAAGCAACAGAATACACATTCTTCTCTAATGCATATGGAACATTCTCCAGAATAGATCACATCCTTGGTCCTAAAACAGGACTCAACCAGTATCAAAAGATTGGGATCATTCCCTGCATATTTTCTGACCACAATGCTCTGAAGCTAGAACTCAACCACAAGAGGAAGTTTGGAAAGAACCCAAATACATGGAGACTAAACAACATCCTTCTAAAGAATGAATGGGTCAACCGGGAAATTAAAGAAGAATTGAAAAAAATCATGGAAACAAATGATAATGAAAATACAACGGTTCAAAATCTGTGGGACACAACAAAGGCAGTCCTGAGAGGAAAATATATAGCGGTACAAGCCTTTCTCAAGAAACAAGAAAGGTCTCAGGTACACAACCTAACCCTACACCTAAAGGAGCTGGAGAAAGAACAAGAAAGAAACCCTAAGCCCAGCAAGAGAAGAGAAATCATAAAGATCAGAGCAGAAATCAATGAAATAGAAACCAAAAAAACAATAGAGCAAATTAACAAAACTAGGAGCTGGTTCTTTGAAAGAATTAATAAAATTGATAAACCCCTGGCCAGACTTATCAAAAAGAAAAGAGAATGATGAATCATGAATGAAAGAGGAGAGGTCACAACTAACACCAAAGAAATACAAACTATTATAAGAACATACTATGAGCAACTCTACGCCAACAAATTTGACAATCTGGAAGAAATGAATGCATTCCCAGGAACACATAAACTACCACAACTGAACCAGGAAGAAAGAGAAAGCCTGAACAGACCCATAACCAGTAAGGAGATTGAAACAATCATTAAAAATCTCCGAACAAACAAAAGCCCAGGGCCAGACGGCTTGCTGGGGGAATTCTACCAGACATTTAAAGAAGAACTAATTCCTATTCTCCTGAAACTGTTCCAAAAATAGAAATGGAAGGATGGAAGGAAAACTTCCAATCTCGTTTTATGAGGCCAAAATCACCTTGATCCCCAAACCAGACAAGGATCATAAAAAAACAGAGTTATAGACCAATATGCTTGATGAACACAGATGTGAAAATTATCACCAAAATACTAGCCAATAGGATTCAACAGTACATTAAAAGGATTATTCACCACGACCAAGTGGGATTTATTCCAGGGCTGCAAGGTTGGTTCAACATCCGCAAATCAGTCAATGTGATACAACACATCAATAAAAGAAAGAACAAGAACCATATGATACTCTCAATAGATGCTGAAAAAGCATTTGACAAAGTACAACATCCCTTCCTGATCAAAACTCTTCAAAGTGTAGGGATAGAGGGCACATACCTCAATATCATCAAAGCCATCTATGAAAAACCCACCGCAAATATCATTCTCAATGGAGAAAAACTGAAAGCTTTTCCGCTAAGGTCAGGAACACGGCAGGGATGTCTATTATCACCACTGCTATTCAACATAGTACTAGAAGTCCTAGCCTCAGCAATCAGACAACAAAAGGAAATTAAAGGCATCCAAATTGGCAAAGAAGACGTCAAATTATCACTCCTCGCAGCTGATGTGATCCTATACGTGGAAAACCCAAAAGACTCCACTCCAAAACTGCTAGAACTTGTACAGGAATTCAGTAAAGTGTCAGGATATAAAATCAATGCACAGAAATCAGTTGCATTTCTCTACACCAACAAGACAGAAGAAAGAGAAATTAAGGAGTCAATCCCATTTACAATTGCACCCAAAACCACAAGATACCTAGGAATAAACCTAACCAAAGAGGCACAGAATCTATACTCAGAAAACTATAAAGTACTCATGAAAGAAATTGAGGAAGACACAAAGAAATGGAAAAATGTTCCATGCTCCTGGATTGGAAGAATAAATATTGTGAAAATGTCTATGCTACTTAAAGCAATCTACCCATTTAATGCAATTCCTATCAAAGTACCATCCATCTTTTTCAAAGAAATGGAACAAATAATTCTAAAATTTATATGGAACCAGAAAAGACCTCGAATAGCCAAAGGGATATTGAAAAAGAAAGCCAAAGTTGGTGGCATCACAATTCCAGACTTCAAGCTCTATTACAAAGCTGTCATCATCAAGACAGCATGGTACTGGCACAAAAACAGACACATAGATCAATGGAACAGAATAGAGAGCCCAGAAATGGACCCTCAACTCTATGGTCAACTAATCTTCGACAAAGCAGGAAAGAATGTCCGATGGAAAAAAGACAGCCTCTTCAATAAATGGTGTTGGGAAAACTGGACAACCACATGCAGAAAAATGAAATTGGACCACTTCCTTACACCACACATGAAAATAGACTCAAAATGGATGAAGGACCTCAATGTGCGAAAGGAATCCATCAAAATCCTTGAGAAGAGCACAGGCAGCAACCTCTTTGACCTCAGCCGCAGCAACATCTTCCTAGGAACATCGCCAAAGGCAAGGGAAGCAAGCTCTTGCACAGCAAAGGAAACCGTTAACAAAATCAAAAGACAACTGACAGAATGGGAGAAGATATTTGCCAACAACATATCAGATAAAGGACTAGTGTCCACAATCTATAAAGAACTTAGCAAACTCAACACCCAAAGAACAAATAATCCAATCAAGAAATGGGCAGAGGACATGAACAGACATTTCTGCAAAGAAGACATCCAGATGGCCAACAGACACATGAAAAAGTGCTCCATATCACTCGGCATCAGGGAAATACAAATCAAAACCACAATGAGATATCACCTCACACCAGTCAGAATGGCTAAAATCAACAAGTCAGGAAATGACAGATGCTGGCGAGGATGTGGAGAAAGGGGAACCCTCCTACACTGTTGGTGGGAATGCAAGCTGGTGCAGCCACTCTGGAAAACAGCATGGAGGTTCCTCAAAATGTTGAAAATAGAACTGCCCTATGACCCAGCAATTGCACTACTGGGTATTTACCCTAAAGATACAAACGTAGTGATCCAAAGGGGCACGTGCACCCGAATGTTTATAGCAGCAATGTCCACAATAGCCAAACTATGGAAAGAACCTAGATGTCCATCAACAGATGAATGGATCAAGAAGATGTGGTATATATACACAATGGAATACTATGCAGCCATCAAAAGAAATGAAATCTTGCTATTTGCGACAACATGGATGGAACTAGAGTGTATCATGCTTAGCGAAATAAGTCAAGCAGAGAAAGACAACTATCATATGATCCCCCTGATATGAGGAAGTGGTGATGCAACATGGGGGCTTAAGTGGGTAGGAGAAGAATCAATGAAACAAGATGGGATTGGGAGGGAGACAAACCATAAGTGACTCTTAATCTCACAAAACAAACTGAGGGTTGCTGGGGGGGGGGGGGTTGGTAGAAGGGGGGTGGGATTATGGACATTGGGGAGGGTATGTGCTTTGGTGAGTGCTGTGAAGTGTGTAAGCCTGGTGATTCACAGACCTGTACCCCTGGAGATAAAAATATATGTTTATAAAAAATAAAAAATTAAAAAAAAAAGGAAATATGGTATTTTCATTCAATTCGTCATTCAACAGGAAGGACTTCATCATGTAACGTTTTGTCTCAAGAATCTGGACCATCTTGTGCTAAAAAATATGAGACAGATTCTTTGATCCTTTATGTTGTTTGTGCATCAAATTTACTTGACACCATTGTAACTGGACAAATGTTAAAGGCAGCTGTCTATATAAAGGTCAGTAGATGGATACAGATGATGCAGAAGTGAAAAAGAAGAGCTCCTAGGTTGATAAAATAAAGAGTCCACTGGAAATGACTGTTTCTCTGGTCCTGAGCAAGAATCTGTGATGAGGGTCTTATAAGAGGTGATCTGTGCTCCCAGAATACTTGAGAGAAGGAGGGTTCTTTTGTCTGGGGACACAGGGAATCTCAATGGGAAGAATGACCTCTGAACAGACTCTTGAAAGATGAGGGAAGTTTTAATATGTAGACGTGGCCAGACCTTCTTGATGAGGAAATAGCAGGACCAGTAAGACCCAGGGTACATGAGACTGCTTGGTATAGCTAGAACAATAAGGCCCAGAAATGGGCAATGCAGGGCTTGCAAGTGAGGAGAAAATGGGCCTGGGCCAGACTGCAGAGGGTTAAGGATGAGCATAAGTCGCTGAGCTTGTCTACCAGATGATCTCACTGCCACCATGTGTCTGCACATTAAACTAGCCCAGAAGTCAGCAACTGGCCACAGACCCACACTTGGGAACCTTCTCTTATCAGCTCACTCAACAGATTGAACACACTGAAATATCAATTCATCTTAACTCCTACTTTGCTTTCTTTTCCTTTCTTTTTTTTTAAAGATTTTATTTATTTATTTGACAGAGAGAAATCACATGTAGATGGAGAGGCAGGCAGAGAGAGAGAGAGGGAAGCAGGCTCCCCGCTGAGCAGAGAGCCCAATGTGGGACTCGATCCCAGGACCCTGAGATCACGACCTGAGCCGAAGGCAGCGGCTTAACCCACTGAACCACCCAGGCGTCCCCCTACTTTGCTTTAGCTTTGGCCTCTTTCTTTACCTTCTAAGAACCTTTGAAGACTTGGGTCAATGGTGATTCAGTCCATAATCAGCGAACATGCACTGAGTGCCTACTATGTGCTGGGCCTGTGCTGGCCACTGGAGCTCACAGGTGGGAGTGACAACCCTCCTGCTCTGGTGGCATTCACAGTGTGATGGAGAGACACCATCTTGACACACTGTGTGCCAGGCACACACATGAACATTTGATGGGATCATGGGGAACCCTCACCTGGTTGGTTGGATTTATGTTGTTGGGAGAGAAAGAAGAAAAGGTGACAGCTGAGTGAACTCTTCAAGAATGAACTCCTAGAGATGATCAGGATTTATATGTCAAGTTTTATCTGAGTGTTGAGAATTGTACGAATGCTAAATGATGGCCCTGGAGTTCAATAAACACTGTAGGCATACGCACTGGGATCCGACACCAGGAGAGGTGATACCATGAACAAAGATGGAAGCATCCTTATCAAAGTCGCCACAGCTTCAAAGCTTACTAAGTAGTATTTGGCCCTGTAATATTTATCAAGTACATCAACAAATATATCTTCAAAGAAATGGATCCTACAAAGGATCAAGCCATCCCTACTCCATGTTATAAACTTACATGCTTTCCCCATGTACTGATTTTCATGTCAGTCTCCATGAGAGCTGGGAAGTAGATGTTCAGTTGGGGTCTTAGCTAATGGGGGTCTGTGGTTGGCCTCTGTGGATCCTTGATACTGTGTGCAGACTTTGATTTCCATGCATACTTTTCTAGGGGGAGGGGTCCTGGCTTTCATTAGATTTTCACTGGCACCTATGCCCCCAAAGGGCTAAGAAGCATTGAAAAGAACACACAATTTACTTCCTGGTGAGACAACAATAGATAAGTACATGTTACTTGATTACAGGGTGGCAGACTTCCAGCTGAATTCAGAGGAAGAGGGAGAAGGGCAGGTGTTTTCCAGGGTCTGTTGGGAACCTGGACCCAGCATGTAGAGAATATGAGGATCTGCAGAATCTCCAGCCTGAAGAATGTTCTCTTGTACTTCAAAGGAACCTTGACTATGAAAGTGTTAGGCAGTGACTCAAACAGATTACCAAGAGCGTTATAAAGACAGTGGAAATTCTAAGAAACTTTTGTGACAGGAAAAAGAGAAAAATCAAGCTGGGTAACTATCAGCAATATGTGTATCTGGGCAGAAAACATTTTCCATAATTGGTTGAAAATCAGAATTTTCTGCCCACTGGTGCTTTGTCTCAATGCCCCCACTTTACAGACTGGCATTAGTCTATAGAAGGGGACATTATTTTGAAAACAAGAAACTCCTGTTTTTCAGTTCCCACTAAAACTGCATTCCCTTGCCTCTTCATTTTCTTAGCTAAGCCTAAGCATTTTACCCTAGAGAAAAGAGTATAGATCCAGAAGGAACAGATCAGGGGTCATTGTTCAGCTCACCTCTTTAACAAATCTGACCGCATGGTCCAGATTTTATGGAAGACAGAAGAGGTTTCTAGAGGCTGAGGTTCTCTAAAGTTCAAACACTGGATTTTGCTTGTTCCTTAATTGGGATTCAGGGAGGAGGAGCTTCATAGGCTGTCTGTGGTCTCTGGCCCTTTAGCCCCTAATAATTTGGGACAGCTATAGCAGAGTTGACTCAGACCCTGAGGAAAGGCTTCAGAGGCAGACCTGAAGGGTTCTGGGTCCCCTCAGCTCCTCTGTGAAGCAGAGAATATCCAGAAGCAGGCTTATGGAAGAATGTGGGTGGTGCTGGAAGGTGAGCTTCCCAGGGACTCTTACAGTGGGAGGGAAGGGCTGCCTTGGGGCTAGACAGTCAGGGCCCTGGGTCTCGTGGGGAATGAGAGTGACAGCCATGATGGGGCCTGAGGGAGAAGGACCGGGTTCTGACCTTGTACACAGGGAATAGACCACAGGTTCTCAGGCTTTGGGATGATAGCAGGGCAGGAACAACTTCATGAACAGGCACCCCATCACTAAGAAGACCTGCAAGGACCCATCTCAGCCCTCAGATGGCCCTGCAGCTGCAAGGACACCACAGGCTCCCCCTGAGGTACCCCCAGATGGCAAACATGGAGGAAGTGGAGGGGTTAAAGGGCTGATTATTTACGTAGAAGAGGAAAGATGATTTTAAAGAGATAAAGATGTTGAAATCAGAAGAGGCTTAGAGTTCCTGGATTGGCTAGTTTATATTGCTGCTGGCTCTGCAGACTGAGGAGGTGGAAGAGGAAGGGTATGGCAGTTACAGAAGGACAAACCATCCCCTCTTCCTTGTACCTGTCACTGTAGCATGTGGAACTGGAGACCCAGGCTAAATAAGAAAGTATAGTTTAAAACACCTAGTGACGGAATACTCATTAAGATAAGCTAGGACGGTTTCTTAAACAAGAGTCTGTTGATCTATTCTCAGTGGTCTGCAAGTCCCTATTTATAATAATTTTTAAATTTCGGTTTTCCTTTCATTGATCATCTGGAAAGAAGGCATCATCTCAGTCACCAGGGCAACAGAGTGTTGCCAACCTGACCTCCATGGATCTTAGGTTTTGAGCCAGGTATCCTCTGACCGATTCCTGAGGAATCTGGGGATTCTCAAGTTTGGGGAAACACAGAAAGGGAAGCACATGGAGGTGATGCGGATGTGAGTGGGGGCCAGGCCTGGATGGTTCTCAGAGCTGAGCACATTAGTGTGGATGAGTATTGCACTGGGCACAAGACATGCCAGATCTTATTCAAGTGGCCTGGTAGTTCTCGCTGTATCCACAAGGACGCTGGGCTTGAGGAAGCTGTCCAAGGTCACATGACCAGCGTGGGGTCGAGCAAAGGCCAAGCTCTTCCCATTCTTACAAGACAAGGCCAGATGCTCCAGATTAAATCAGGCTCATTAGGAGAGGAAGATAGAACCATGGTGTAGGGACGGAACTGGACAGGAAAATGATTTAATCCCTTCTCAAGTGGAAGTTTCAATGAGGGAGAAGATAATTTTTTTTTCAAAGCTTTCTGGTACCTGCAGATTTCCTTAGAGGACTGACTGTCTTTACCTTCATTCACCCTTGTGATCTGACCTTATGCACCCTGAAATCCTGCCTGTTTTAATTTAAAGCAATTTCTCGCTTATTATGCCTCCCCATCATCTTTAACAAAATTCTCCACATATTTGAAGGGAGCCCTGTCAATGTCTTCTAGACTGAGCAACCCTGGTCCTAGAAATCTTTTTTTTTTTCCCCCCACAAAGCCTGTCTTTCATCTGCTGGGTCATTTGAGGGAGTAGTGGGAGGCTCAGCATTTTCTCCACCTTTTAAAAAAAGGCCTAGCTACAGGATGACTTTCAAATGTTACATATCGGACTTCGTTGACTATATCCTCATGTCCTGGTGGTTCTCCTTGTTTCTGTTGATGAAAAATACCGAACCTGACCTAAAAAGCAGAATTTCTGCAGCTTGCTTTTAGATATTTTAGTGAACTTCAGAGAAAAGCCCTGACTTACAGGTTACCCAGCCCTGGTAGTACCGTCTGTGCCACATGCATGTTTTACTTGCAAATGTCTTGATGGAGTTGTGCTGAAGCCGGAGAAGAGAGGATGAGCCTCGGGCTTGGCTGACTTTCCTGCTGACCTGTTTTTTTCTGAGGACGCAGACGATTTCTGTCTCTGGTGCCTTCACACAGAGGTTTGTCCTCTCCCAGTGTATCACTATTAACCTAAAACTAGTTTTATTCACAGGCTGTGCCGCGGTGATGAAGACATTTATTTTTCTCATAACTGGTGTGATAAGAGCAGTCACGTATACACAGACACATACCAAATCCTCGGTTAGCTAACATGGTGGAAATGGGAACATGTCACCTGGAATCTTAGCAAATTTAATATTACAATCCATTTCCTCCTGCCTCCGTGAGAGCCCCTTCACAAAGAAGGGCCTGAGTTTGGCCCGTGGAACCGCCCAGAGGGCAGATGTGAGCTCTGCCTTTGGTTAAAGGAAGTCGTGAAAACTTAGCACCTAGATATCGATCAAGAAGGTTTATTTTTAGCTTTTACAATTACAGGTCAGTTGTCCTGGTGTGGATCCCAGGCTGTTTTCCGAGTCTTTCAGATTATAAAATTGATTTAAAAACAAACAGACAAAACCTTAATCTCATCTGGGGCACACCTCCCTCTCCCAGAACAAAACATCGTATCTGACTAATGGGCTCTGCAGCTCGTCCATATTTTTTCTCTTTATCCCCTTCTATCTGACAGAGACTGTACTCGTTCCCGAGTTGTGGTAGCCCCATATAAAATATCTAGAAAATCACCAGCCTGGCCTGCTCAGGTCGATATTTACATGAGGAACAGACATTTGAGACACAATTATTTTCATGCTGACCACAACTGGTCTATCGTTTTGTAGAGAAATCGGTTAAGGAATGAAGCAGATTAAGGGCGGATTTCATCTTTGTTTGTTCCTTTGACTCTGCACCGAAACTGGGTGTAGACCTTTGGATTTTGATGGCAGTTCAGGACCTGGACCTTAGTGCCAGCACACGATTCAGAACTCTCAGGAAGAGTCTCCTAAAAGTGATGGCATTCAGGGCGGGGATTGGGGTAGAGGGACGGAGGGGTGTTCCAGATCCCCTTCTTTTCGTGGGTTCCTAAAGACTTGCTATCCATTTTGAGTGAACTGAGTTGGGATAGAGAATTCAACATTTTATTCACAGATCGAACGTGGTTTGATTGCCACAAATAAGTAAAGGCCTAAATTGATAGGGAGCCCTGGTATTTAGTATCTGTCCCAAATAAAGACTATAATTGAACTATTGCAGAACTAATGTCATCACTTTTAATTACTCTGATGGCTCTCGGTTAAAAATCCCGTACAACAGGGCTTCTAACCCAGAGTCTGTGGAAACTCTAGGGAAGTTGCTGCTCCAAAAACTCCTTGACATTGTATGTAAGCCTTGTGTTTATGCATGCCCCCCCCCCCACACACACTGGGGAGAAGAGTTTGTGTTCCTCATGTTCTCAATAGGGTCTATGACTCAAAAATATTTAAGAATCACCATTACTCAGCAAGCATCTCCTTGTTTTCCAGACCTATTTTCTGCAAATGTCTTGGAGGGCACACCTAGCACTCCTCATGCTCAGAGGGAGTCCCTTGACAGATACCCCACTAAGACTTTTCTTTTGTTTAGGGGGTATGGGTCATACCTGCTCGAAACTGTTTCTGGGTTATTATCAGTACTTGCCTAGGCTGCTGTGTAGGTGGGAGGAAGGGGCAAGGGTGGAGGGTGGCCTTGTCTCAGAGTGGTTCAGCTTCCAGCCAAATTATTTTCTTCTCCTTAAATTTTCATTTCAGGCAAAGTCCCATGCCTAAAAAGATTTGAAAATCAATGTGAAGAATTTGGTGTGGGATGCAGGGATTACCACTCTTTGATCTGTATACTGGAGGAAATTCAAATACAACTGAAGAAGATTGAAGAGCTTGCTTGGGGGTTTTCTCTAGGCACACCTTAGAGGGATGTGCACCTGTTGGGTGTCTCCGTGTTCATGGAATGAGGGGTGCCACACTACGCCCAATTGCCGTGATCTTCCTGGCACTTCTCAGAGGCCATCCCCTTGAATTTAGAACTGAACAATTCTCATGAACCAGGGCTTGAGGAGGTAGTCATCCACTCCTTCACATATCCCAAAACTGAATCCTGGAGTGACCTGGACCAGGAGAGGTCAGTGAATTGGCCACTGATAGACTGATGTGATTGAGATGTGCCTGCAGTGATGTACTGGTCCACACTGAGTGACACGGTGAGAAACAGCCTCTAACGTGTGTGCTCATTGGAAGCAGGTTATAGTGGAGGGTGATGGGTTCTGTTTTCTCTCCATGAGGCCCCATGGGATAAATTTCTCATGGATCTCAGCTCCAAGAGCAGCATCCTTTAAGGAACAGATTTAGCATTGTAATATGGTTTCCATGACTCAGCAAGCTGCTCATATCATTCTCTTCCCATCATCTTCTAGAAAGCACAGAGCCAAATTTGGGGCATTGTTAGCTTGTAATTAGGACCTCATTGCATCCATATTATGAACTAACGTTACTCTTAGTTTCATTTATTTCTCCCATCCTGATTTTCCCTTTGTCCTGCTTTTCTCATGTTTTCATTTTATTCTCTTATGTTTATATTTATGAAAACCACTTTAAATTCTTTCTGTAGCAGGGTATAAACACACGAAATACAAAAATATTTACAGATTGTTAGTTATAAAGATTTAGTAGCTTCCCAATGTGGCAAGATTCTTAGAACAGACATCTTTTAAGAGTAATTAAGACCTTGCCTTCTAGACCAAGGGGCAAATTTACCTCAAGGAAACAAGTTGCACTAATGAGTACTACAAAAAATGAAACGTCAGAGGAAACTGAAATAGCTGCCTCCTGCCATCCTGATGTCTCAATCAACGAAAAATTAATTAGCAGGTTTCCATTTTAAAATGACATCTGACAAACGTCACTCTACAACCTCTCCAAAATTTTCCACCAAAATGGTGTGGGAAGATACAGAAAAAAGTGAAAACTTATATAACCAAGAAAGAATGGAAGTCAGCTTGTTACTAGTAAATGGATGGGGACAATTTTTCACTAAGTACAAAGCCCATGCCAATGAATTGGAAAAAAAGAAAAGAAAAGAAAAGAAAATTTTTGGAGACTGGTCCACTCTTTCTCTCTCCTAAGTAGTCAGGATCATTGCTGCCCACCCCCACCTTCACGCCCCCATCCCCCCAGTGTTCTCCCAACCTCAAACCCTGGTTCAGAATATGAGATAAATGCTCACAATAAAATAAACAAAAATCAAGCCCTACTCCCAACTCTCACTTCCTCCTAGTTTTATAACCACTTAGAAAATGTATCTGCCCAAAATATTCAGGAGGGCAGAGGGAAGAACTCGTCATGGAACGATGTTGCATTCTAGGAGATGTGGTCATGAACATGTAAAGCCCTGCGGGAGAGGGGGAACTATAAACCATGTGGAAATATGGAATGAATTTTGTTCTTTTTCACTCATTCATTCAATCAACATATGCATTTTCAGTTGTAGGTTCTTAGCCATTTGTTCAAAGAAACATATAGCAAGATAATGAGAGTAGGGAAAAGCTCCTCTCAAGCTGGCCGAGGGGAAATGGTTTGAGTATGTTAGATATTGGCAACAGTGGGGTGGAGACAACATTCTCCTCATTTAGGGATGACTAACAGAAAAAGTTAACATGGAATTTATGGAAAAATACTGCGGAGCAAAGGAAACCAAAGGTAGCTTGAAGGCATAATGTTTTACTAATTTTACTAACAAGCAAGACACAATGTCTGATAGTGATTTTGTGCTTTCATTAGGGCATAACAATACAGAATGTCAATGAAGAGATATGGAAAATTATGAGGGAGAAGCACTCAGACTAAGCAAGGCTGTGGCATGCGATGAACCGTGAGACTGTTGAGACAAAAGACTGCAGCAACACTGGAAGCACAGCAGTAGGGCTGGAGCCCACATCTGACAATGGTAATCGCAGAACTAATCCTAGGAACACAGATGGGTGACGGGAGGACGAAACTGGAAAGGACGTCTAGAAGGTGGAGGACGAGATCGGAGAAGGGGAAAACAGGGAGAGAAGATCATAGACATGGATGACAGAGAATCGAGATTCAACGTAAGCACTATGGTGGCCTGGAAGAAGTCAGAATCAAAATGACAGAAGGAAACACTCCTGAGTTGAGAAAATACCTGAGTGTGCAGAGAAGAGCTCACTGTCTTACGTGCAAGGGTACAAAATGAGAGCACACCACCCTTCTGGAAAAAGGTTTGCGCTTTAAAGGTAACAGCAAATCAAACAAATGTCGGAGAGAAGAGAAAGCCGTTATACAGAAAGGAAAAATTAGGCTGTCTTCAGGTGTCTGTTCTTCACACTAAGGCAGGAGGTGGTAAAATACAGGCTTCAGGGCTTTGGAGGGAAATTAATTCTGACCTACAGACATCATCCTACCAGTGGACATTGGGGGTCGGGGTTCCAGAGGTCAGAGAACCCGTTCAGCCATCCATGGTAACGGATTACAGAGAGACTCCACGTGCAAAGTTACAGGTGTGGTGAGATCTGAGGCTGCGGACGCAATTAAGAGAATGTGTGACAGGACTTCTGTCCTCAGCAGACTGACTCTACCTGCTAATCAGGGCTGGTGAGAGCATGGGTGCAGCAGGGAGTGGAGCTGCCAGCCTGTGCTGATGTGCCTCCTAGGGACTTGCCAGACTCAGAAGGGACGGAAAGTAAGAAAACCACAGAGCCATGAAGACAACAGTAGAAAAGAGTAGGGATGTTACAGAAATGAGGCCTGGCAGACATGAAGGCGAGGGAATGTGAGCTTCTGGGCAGGACCTTGTCTGTCCTGCTGACAACCAGAACAATGTGCATGTGCACATGGAGTTTGCCCTCGACAAACAGAGAATATGTATTCTTTTCAAACACATGTGTGCAGTAGTCATAAAAACTGGCCATAGATTGGGTCACAAAGGAAATCCCAACAGATTGCCAACAGCAAAACCACATAAACCATATTTATTGCTCGCAATGCTGTGAAGACTCAAAATTAGAGTCAAAAACAAAGCCAAACCAACCAGATTTGGTTTGCATTGGTTTCTTTTGCAACTAATGCAAAAGAACTGCATTGGAGGGGAAATTCATTATATATTCACCCACATCTCTGTATAAAATATATATATATATGTATATATGTCAGCTTTTCAATTTATGAATCGAACAGTTTTTGTTTTGCTTTTATATTAAGTAATAGTTTCCTCTTACTTTCCTGTTTTCTAATATTTTCTAATACATATGTTTTCTACATAATCTAACATATAAAATTCACTTCTAAAACTGCCTCTCAGTAGGGGCAGACCTGGATAACTTTACAGGTGAATTCTTCCAAACTTTCAGAGAATTATCACGTCATGTAAAGTATTGTAGAAAAAGAGTTAAAAACTCTTGCCAAGTCATTAGTATAACCTGATGGCAAAACTGAACAAGATGGCATGAACACAGAAACCTGCAAACAGAAACCAGTTTTTATAGGAAGGATTCAGTTCCCAATATAATTTACGCAACAAATGAAAAGACATCTCAGAGCTAAGCAATCTATTAATGCCATTTACAATCATTAACAGAAGAAAAACTATCTTCTCAAGAGAGGGCAGAAAGGAGTTGATAAAACTCACATTCCCGATTTAAAGTGTTTAGGAAGCCAAGAACAGGCAGATGCTTCTCAGTTCTGAGGATATCTACTAAACATAGAGGAGGCAACATACTTGACCATGTAGCAGGGCAAGCAGGTGTGTAAGGATGGCAGCCGGACACAGACCGAATGCCAATGTCACTACTGCTTCGGAGTATAGCCTCGGTTGTCTCCAGGGCCGTTTAAGACAAGGAAGAGAAATAAGAGTGAATCATGGGAAAAGCCATAAAAATGTCCTCCATGTGGACAAGATGATGATCTGCCTGGAATAGCTAAGACAATCATGTCAAAGACTAGTAGGACTAAGAATCTATTTATTAGGTGCTAAGTTATAAAATACAAACATAAAATCAACAGTGATCTATACACCATCAGAAACCAATTAGAATGTATAATAGATAAAAGAGATCTCATCTACAATATCAACAACATGTACAACATATTGAAAAATCTCTAAACGAAAAAAGTAGGAGGCCTTGAAAAAAATCTCTAAAACTTGAGTAAAAGTAAATTGATGGAGACAAATATGACACCATTGGATGGGGAGTCACAATATTATAAAGACATAGATTTTTCCCAAATAGATAAATGCATTTGGAACAATCCAATCAAAACTTAAAATTTTTTTTTCAAGATTGTAAAAAGTCATTCATGTGAGTAAAGGATTGAGAAAAGTTAAGACACTTTATAAAATATCAGTGAAAAACAACTGTGAAGGGAAGACCATCCGCCGGATATTAGAGTATGTTACAAAGTTATTAAAATTAAAATTAAGTTGTTTTTGTACACAAATGGGACTTCTGCATCCATGGAACAAAATAGAGAGCATAAGGAAGCCGGGCTCATGGAATAAAAAAAGGTTAATATATATGAAAGGGGGCATCTGAAGCCAGCAAATTAAAGATGAATTATTTACTCATGATTTGGTGACAAAGGCTTATTTTGAAACAATAGGGTTAGATCTGACCACATTATCATCCAGAAGAGCAAAGAACAGAGGAACCAAAGGGCTCACTGTAAATTACATTGCTCAGAATAGTCCCTGCCTGGTGCAAGGTGATAATAAGAAGACTGACTTTTATTGGGCTTATTACTGTTTTAAAATTCTCTACAGGACGTGCATGCCCACTGCTTGCACCCTGGATGGACGGCTCCGACTGCCTGTCAGGAGCCACCTCAAGGCAAATCTTTGGCAGGTACTGTGTGGACACGTGCGCTGACATTTCTGTCGCTCACTGTTAACAGCAGGCAACAGGGGAATATGGAGAGTAAGAGGATGATGCTGCGAAAATAATGACACCTTTTCAGAAGTGTATTTCTAAATGTCCTATACACATGTGAATGTACAAATACATACCACTGCAGTTATTCTGGGGGAGATGGTGGGGATTTAGGTTGTGGTCGGGGGAGACTATATCTATATGTTCACAGTTCTTTTTTAAACATTATATTCACTTATTTATATAATTAAGAAATATGCAAACAGTTAAAAATACGTCTATATCCCTGTATGTACATGTACACACATACATAAGATCTAACCTGAAATATATCTAACCTTATAAAATATATATGTATATATATTATGTATATATATGTGTATGTGTGTGTGTATATACATGTAATTTTTTTTTTTTTTTTTTTGAGAATTGCCTTAATAACAGAAAAGGGAGAGGAAGGAGGACTTAAGTTAGTGCAACACCACCGCCACCTATCGGGGAGGAGAGGACACTGTCAGGGAGGCAGAGAGAACACAGGCCCTGTCTTCTCCCGCTCAGTGCCTTGCAAAGATGACCCCCTGAAGACAACTTTCAAGCCACCTCCCAACAGACAGGAAGCTTCACATAGCCAGTGGGTGTGGATGCACGGCAAGGGAATCAGGCAGACAGCCCTTAAGACTATCCCTTCGGGCAAGGGACCCAAAGTCTCTGTCAGACAGCCTCCCCTTGAGCTAGAGCACAAGGAGTCATCACTGAATGGAAGCTTCTATTTCTACTGTAGGACTGCAACAGCCCCACAGGACAAATTTGTAACGATCTGGTTTTACAGAGGAAAACACGAGACCTTGGACCAAAGAAAGGATGTTTTCTAGGCTACATATTAGCAGCTCAGGCAGGATTGATGCCTGATTCTGGGACCTGAGGGCCTCTGAGTCCACAACTATGTCCACGGGGGCCTCTCCATCAGGGATCCGGCTGATGCATTCGCAGTCATAGCAGACAAAGGTGATGTCCCCACCTGCATCCCCGAGAGCAACCTGAGTTGCCCGCAACCACTGGGGACAGTTTCTGGCTCACTGATCATTTCCCACCTGAGACCTGGGTCTGTCTCTTCTTTGCCTGAAGGATTTTTCAGTTGTGCATGGAGTTGATGCTCCCTTGGGTGGGGCCACTCTGTACCAAAGGCAGATGGGAGACTGGATGAAGACTCCTGTTCTCAGGTGGGGGGTGTGTCCCACATGGTTCTCGGAGGGTCCCTGGTGGGATGCGGCCCCGGTAGTCTATAGCCTACATTAATAGGCCCTTCTCACTGCCCTGGCTCACTCTTGGGGTTCCTGGGATTTCCTTCCACCTAAACCTACACCTGAATCCTTGACTCAGAGGCTGCTTTGCTGAGACCCAAACTAGGGATGCAGGGCACAGTGGCTGACTATTATTGGAGAGGCAGTAGGGTTCCAGAAGTGGGTGTGGTTTCTCCAGGAGTGTGAAAAGTCAAGTTGATGGCAATGTGAGCCTACAGAAGGGAGAAGAACCTAACCAGGTCTTCCATTAGACTCTCAGTTTCAAATGCAATCCATTGTTTCTATAAGGTCATTCAAAGCAAATGGTGTGGGAGTGCATACAAGCGTGTGTGTGTGTGTGTGTGTATGGGTGCATTTTTCTGTGGAGAGAGTCCATAGATTTTATCAGAGTCTCAAAGGAGGTTCATGAACTAATCCTCATGGGCAGAGCCACTGAGGATTCTGAGAGGGGATGGGAGGTGACCAAAAGAATCACAGAATGCGAGTAAACTGTGCCCTGAGTTATCATCTTAAAGTAATATTTACTGAGCCCTATACCATGTCTAGGACAAAGCTTAGTTCATTATAAACATTGTCTTATTCATTCATCACATCATCCTTTGAAGTGGGCGGTAATAGTATCTACATTTACAGATGAAGATACTGAGCCCTAGCCCAAGGTCACACGGCTGGATCTGAAGCCAGGCAGCCTGTCTCTAGACCCCAAACCCTTAGCTCCAAGCCAGCGGCCCTCAAGCTTTAGGACAGCAGAATCCCCAGGAGAGCTGGTGACCGCACCTGCCTAAACCCCATCCCCAGAGCTTTTGAGTGGGGCAGGGCCTGGGAGTGTGTATTCTAACTCGTTCCCCACTGCTGCTACTGCTCTGGGGGGGGGGGGGTCACACTGCAAACCCGCTTGGAGCCATAAACTCTTGTCTCCAGAGAGGAGGTCACAGAGCCCTAGAGAGGCGATGGGTGCTATCTAGGCTACTCAGCTACTTAGCAGCAAACAGATGAGAATCTGGGTCTGTGAATTCTAACCCTTTCCACACCACTCCCGCTTGGAGGAGGGCACATCCGGCTGAAAAGTGTACACCACTCCGATTACCTGTTGTATGTCCAGACCCTGGGAATGGGCGTTGGAAGAAGACAATTCCTCACTTGGCTCCTCGGAGCCCACGCGGGCCCTTCTCCACCTCCTGGCCTTCCGGTCCATGGCATAGGGGGCCTCTTCAGGCTCGCTGCTGTCTGAGGTCTCCCTGCTGGGGGCCTGGGGGTTGAAGTTCACGTCCAGTTCTCCCTGCAGGCGCAGCTTCTCTGCTGTGGGGTCCCTGGGGGCCTTCCTCGGCAACCAGGACAGTCTTGCCCGGTGCCCAGCTTCCCGGCAAGAGCCTGCAGAGGAGGTCTCCGAGTCAGAACACATGGCCTCGGGGTTCGGAGAGAGCCCAGAGTTGGCGGCTGATGGGCCTTGGTGCAAGCTCTGGGCTTGTGTGGGCTGAGGCTGGGGGTTTCTGGGCTGGCCTCGGGGCCATGGGCACAGTGTACTCAAGGCCTCACTCCAATCAAAGTCCTCCTCGCTGTCAGAGCCCATCTCGTCGTAGGCAGAGGCCACGCTGGAGGCTGCCTCCAGAGCCTGGAACGTGCCACTCTTAGGTTTGGCCAGCAGGCGGATGGGCGGCAGAGTACCATCCTTCAGGGCCACCCAATTCCCATCGGGGCTCTGCAAAACCTCGGCCAGGTCTGCGGGGGGAGGGAGGGAGGGAGAAATCAGACAGGGCTGTTATTAACTGATGGCAAGACGAGGTTGCCCTCTGCGTCTTCCCCACTGCTGGCTCGGGGTCCCAGGGAGCAGCTGATTCTGGGAAGTCCAAAAGGGCACACCTCTTTAGGAGGCAGAATCATAGGTCCCCAAGAAGCCCCTTGAGGCCTTGAAGGCCCCAGCGCTCCAGGGATGAGGAGATACTCAGAGGTCGGCTTCCTAGTGCATTTCTGCCTGGGTGGATGGTCCCCTCCATCTCAGAATGGCCCCTCTCCTGCCCTGGGATGGCTGGGTTGGAAAGGCGGGGGGTTGGGGGGACAGCCTCAGGTCTGGCTCTTTGCCCCTTGGGCCATGGCTGTCCCTGGTCGGATGAGAGAGGACTCTGTCACTGGCCCTGGGCTCCCTCAAGGTTAACACACTCTGCCCTTGGCACTCCTAGAGATCTTACCCACAACGGTCTTGTGAGATGGCAGTGTGAAATAAGACATACACACGCACACACGCACGCACCAAACTCTGCCCCCAGTTCCTGTTAATATTTGGTCTTTGACCCCAGTTCCTGACACAGGGCTCCTCAATTAAATCCCTTATAATTTCCTGGGTGACGGGAGTATCTTTTATTCTAAGGGGGTGACTCTGGGCGGCTCCAAGATGGGACTGGCCATCAGAAAGACCAAGCCATGATTAGAAATTCAGAACTTTCAACCCTACCCCCAACCCCTGGAGAAGGAAGAGGGGCTGGAAAATGAGTTAATGATCGACAGTGGCTACGGGAGGAAACCTCCATAAACGTCTCCCAAGTCTGGGGTTCCGAGAGCTTCCTGGCTGGCATGTCTGTGTGCCGAGAGAGACACCCCAGCTCCTCGGTGCTCAGGACCCTCCAGGACCTCACCCAGTGAACCTCTTCATTTGGTTGTTCATCTGTATCCTCTGTTATATGATAAACTAGTGAACATAAGTGTTTCCCTGAGTTCTGTGAGCTGAGCTGCTCCAGCAAATGACTGAACCTGAGGAGGGGGTTGTGCACAGCCAGTCGGTCAGAAGTCCAAGGGACGACCTGGGACTTGTAATTGGTGTCGGAAGCCACATGGTCCTGAGCCCTTGATGGTGGGATCGAGAGCTACCTGCAGGGAGACAAGGTCAGCACAGAGCTGGAGGCCCCCAGGCCGGTGTCAGAGAACTGGTAATATGGAAAAACCCCACACATCTGGTCCCAGAAGTGTTCTGTGTGAGCCACAGAGGGGGCAGAGTTTATTCCTGCTCGCCATGTAAGTTTACTTTCAACTCAAGGACATGCCTCATTCCGGAAAGGATGTGAGGGAGAAGGCGGTTGGTAATTCCAATCTTCTTTGACAGATGGGAGACAAAGGTGAGCGAGGTTATGTAACTTGTCAAAGGTCACAGGGCTCACACTTGGTCAAATCGGGTTGATCTCGATCCAACGCCGAGACGGCTCTGGCTTAGAGACTGTGCTGTGGACACCAATGAAGGCACTGATCAAGGTCAGGCTGGAGTGGTCCTCACTTGGGGATCATGGTCCATGTTGGCCCACAGTGGGCTCAGTTTTGCCCAGAGCATCCGTGATGGCAGGTGGCTGGGGCCCCAAGGGTAGACCTGCATGGCAGAGGGTGACAGCTGCTTGATCTTTTTTTTTGCAGAAGCTGAACAGGATAGTGCACCCAGGGAGTGAGTAGGATGGACGGTGCTCCTCAGCCACGAGTACCTGGGAAAGCCCCGCAGCCTGGGGCATAGCAGTGGCCGACAGAAGCTGTGTTCCTGCGTTAGAAACCTTACAGGACTCCCTGGGGTTTGCGTGATGAGGACCGCGGGACTTTGGAGGAGACCCCCTTGTGTGTGGACACCAGCTTCTGATGAGGACCGCGGGGCCCTGGAGGAGACCCCCTTGTGTGCGGACACCAGCTTCTGGGCTGGAGGCCTCCAGGGGCCACAGCTCCGCTGTGCTGGGACACTGGGGCAGCATCTTGCAGAGGCCGTTTCGAACACAGATTTCCTACTAGTTAAATGATTACTGTTTTGTGTAATGAAGTAAAAGTTCCCGATGTTTCACAGCGTTGTCCACAGAGTGCTGTATGTGCCAGGACTGCTGTGGGCCACAGCCTTTAGGGAATTCAGATGTTGTTTGAACACATTTTCAGCTGGAGTCCCTGGGGCACATCAGCGGTCTGACTGCAGCTCAGGCTAGCCGGACATCTGTGTTCCCTTTCTTCTTGAGTCAGAAAGTGGGGCTTCTTTTCCTCCAGGAGGATTCCAGGCCCGGGGCTGATTTAAGCACAGTCTTCCTGGAAGTCTGAGGGCCTGGGTCCTGCCTTTCCCTGGCTGCTCCCTCTACCCTTAGGGTTTGTCGCTACCACAGTCTCCACATGGTAAAGCTCCAGTGACCTCTCAAAGACCTTATCTGCTTGGTTGCTCTTTTCCCAGAGCACTTTCTTATCTCCCTGTACAGATGTGGCCTCCTCCCTCCCTGGGTCTTGCTAGGGTGACAGGCTGTCTCGCTCCTGCCATGACCCAGTCTGGGTTCTGGCTGATCATGTACGTGGCTGAGCCCTCCTCCCAATGATGACAAGGTTCCTTTGCCAGGGGCTGGATCTCAGCAACCTTTTCAGCCTGCTGCATCCCCCCAGCTGGCGCAGAGGGAAGAGCAGAGGCCGCTGAGTCAGGGTGCCTGCGTGGAAACCTTGGGAAGCTTCTCAGCCTTGGTACTCTCATGGGTGAAAGGGCCACAGCTAATCCCGCCCTCGTTGGGTGTGGGGATTAAATGAGGTAACACCCACCAAGCCAGTTACACGTGCCTGCTCAGTGCAGGAGACGAGTTCTTCACAGAGCTTTCCCCCTTATCCGTCCCTGGGCTGCCCTAGAACTTTGGAATCAGGCAGAGCCAGGGCTGAGCCCCAGTTGTTGTCCCCCTGGCAGGGGACCTTGGTCAAAGAGCACCCCTGAGCCCATTTCCTGACCTAAAAATGGGGACAATGCGACCCTCTGTGGCTTTCAGAGGATTATTAGAAGACAACATATGTCAAGCCTCGATCGTACTGTCTGCTACCCCTCAATCTTTTTACCTTCTGTCTGCCGAGTTGGCCTCCACCATTGGCCATGTACTGCCTACACAGGGATTCATTATCTACCTATCCTGTATTTACAACTGTGTACCACAGCAACTACTGTCCTTGGCCGTGGAAACGTGCAGAAGAGAGCCTAATGGTGGTGTTATTGCCATTTGCAGGTAACGGGCTCTACCTGTTGTGGTGGTAATGGTCGGTCTTCTGGGGAAAAGGGTTTCTATGTTGCTGGCATTTTCCCAATGCCATGTCCCAGTCTCATGGGTCAGGTGGTGTGGAAGGCAGGGACCACAGAGCCCACCTGGATTTTTCCAGAAATACGCAGGCTTTCTCTCTGAGAGGCTGTTTGTGGCCAGGTAAGTGGTGATTTTGATTTCCCCTGCAGCAGGCGATGTGGGTCTCTTCGGCCTTCACCCTCTGGCCTTCCAATTGCCAGCACTTGCGATTCTTGGCCCGAAGTGTGCTCTGGTTAGCAGAGGCTGCTTGGCTGCCCCAGGGCTGGCGGTCATCACAGCCTCCGGGAGCAGCTCTGACCAGTGGCAGCGGAAGCTGGTAGATTAGTACCCCCTTTCCTTTGCCTGCTACTGCCCAGGAGGGTGTCCTACACTCGTTCTTGCTATTTCCCCGCCCTGCTCCATAAGGAGTCATTTCCTTGCCTTGCCTTTCCTTCCCTGTCTCATGTCCCCTCCTCCCCTCTCTGTGTTTCCTGAGCTCACCTCCAAACAAGCCACAAGTCCTCAGATCTTTCTGTTAGAGTCTGCACACAGACACACTCCCATGATGCAAAGCAGACTCGCCCTGACTGTGGAGAGGGATCACCTTGAGGGGAGAAGTATGGCCATGCCGCCCTGCCCAGCCCCGGGCCCTATACTGAGTTGTTAAGTCAGCCCTCTGGATGGTCTTTGGAGACCCAACTCCCATGCTGCTTCTCAAGGACACATCCATGGCTTTCTTACCTTAAGAAGCTAGACTTCTCTGTTCTCTGGGCTTTGCAAAAAGCTCTCGTTTTTGAAGACTTAAACTATACTAGAGCTAATTTTCCTGGTTGTCAACCCCCAGTCCCCTTGCCCCGCCACAACAATGACCAGAGGATGCATTTTCTTCACTGCCCTACCTCCAGTCCATGAGCAGTTCTGGAACCTGCCCGGGGCTTGTAAAGACTACTTATTGGTGAACCCAGGCACCCACAGGATGCGGGGGCAAGACTGCGCGCATGATGTCAGGCCCTCCACAGCCCTGCTGTCTGCATCCTCTCCTGGGGTCACAGGAGGAAGTCACATCAGGAAAGCCCCCACGAATGCCACTTTGTGCCTGGCTCCCGGGCTGGTGGTGTTACAGACGTGGTCATGCACCTGCCTTTGACACCCACTACCCGGAAGGCAGGGATTCAGTCTGTCGCTGGCCCCCCTCTTCTGCCTTTCACAATCCCAGTTCACCACATTCCGTTCGTTCTCCTGAGGAAGCTAGAAGCTGGCCAGCTTTTGTCTCCACAAAAGCATAGCGGGCTTCCTGAATGCCCACCCCTGTGAAAGCCTGGTTGTAAGGAGCGTGGTCGGAACTGCTCAAAGCTATACTCAGGTCCCACTACCACACTCTCTTAGTCCTCTGGGAATAGCCGTCAAGGACCCTGCACCCTTCATTCTCTCCTCTGTCCAGATTCTTTCTCTTCTGTGGCTGTGCGGCAACAACCAGTCAGCAACTACAGAGCAGAGCCCGTCCCTGATGGCTATTTCCAGCCCCGAGCATGTGCTGTGTCTATAGTGGACGCTCATTCAAGGTCTATCAAGGGGAAATGTGTCTGGGGAGGCATCCACTGACTGCTGTGAGCTCTTCCGGGGCTCAAAGTGGACCTGCTGTGGTTTACTCAGCCCACGGTGTCCCTCTAGCTGACCCCAACCGTGAATTAACAGGCTCTGGAAGCCACCTTTCCCCTGGGGCATGAGAACTGCGGAAATAGCCAATGGCCATTAACCAAGATGACCTCTACCTTGGGTCTCCTCTCTTCTACATTTCTGCTCTGCTGAGACTGGGCCCTGTTCCCAGGTATAATCTGCTTCCCGCTAAATGGATCGGACACTCCTCGAGACCTGTGGGGTTGGTCTGGACATTTTAGCATGTCAAGGTCAAGCATTCCTCAGAAAAACCAGTGCTTTATAGTTTTGTTATTTTAAATCTCTATCCTGAGAGATGTGTGGAGTTTTTGAGAAGAGTGTGAAATCTTTTCTGTGTGTGATATGGTTGAACTAAATTTTATGTTTATGTACCACTAATAGATAATTACATGGGTGCTTTATTTTACAGAAAATTAGGTAAAAAGAAATCATGTTTTGAAAATCAAAACCCTTTCCAAATTTATTTGGAATGCTCCTAAGTCAGCAGGGAACTATTCTGTGAAATGGAGTGTTTTCTAGAAGTTCTGATCATCTCCTCTAAACTTAATCGTGTGTAAGCGTGAATTTTGAAAGGCTATTTGTTGTGGTGTTGTTTATTTGTTTGCCTTTATGGAGGGAGGGACACTTATTATCATGCAGTAGTTGAAAAAGCCTGCAAATTGGAGCCATAATGTTTGCATTTGGCCACATTAGCCGTGGAATCTTGAACAAGACACTCACCCTCATTGTCCCTCAAGGTTCTTGTCGGCTACGTGAGAGTATGGTAACTCTCCGTAGCGCTGTTGGAGGAATGAATAAAGTAATGCCTGCAGATGGACCCTGTTCATGGTAAAGTGACTTTTAGAGGGTAGTTATTTTTGTTTATGGAAGATAAACATATGCCCTGTGGAATTTTAGAGCCCCCTCTCTGTGGGAACTTTCAGTCTCTGGTGAGAGATAGAGGAAGGAAGAAAGCCTATGAATGAATGAAGAGATACTCCGGGCAGCAGGAGGAAAGGAAAGAAAAGCTTACTTAGAATGGAAAAAGGCACTTCAAAAACAAAAACCCAAACCATATACATAAATAGGGAACATTTCATGTGCTCCCAGAATCTCTGCAGATTCTACTGACGGGTGGGTTCTACTAAAAGGTTCACATGGAA
Organism: Mustela nigripes; assembly: GCF_022355385.1. Classification (NCBI taxonomy): domain Eukaryota; kingdom Metazoa; phylum Chordata; class Mammalia; order Carnivora; family Mustelidae; genus Mustela; species Mustela nigripes. Next base: position 60,288,886 of record NC_081558.1, read on the forward strand.
ATGATCTGTTTTGGGAAATTTTTAGAATGACTGTTAAAAAGCATTGCATGCTTTGTGGTTCTTTGCACCTTGAGGACAATGGAATTTGTTTCAATAGCTGTGGATTCAATATTTTCCCTTAGAGAGTAGAAACGATAGCCCAATCTTTAAAAACCTATTTCTAAGGTGAGTATTTTGTTGCTAATTTTTCTGGCTGTTGTTCAGAAACAGATTCTAGATCTGACATACAGTGGGAATTGAGAATCCTCTCATGGCTTCTTTTGTGAGGACAACGCTCCTAGCTCCCATTACGTGCGGTCGGGTGAGGAGAACAGACCTGTGCCAGGGCAGAGCGAGCATCTTGGCTTAGACAGTCACGGAGCCCAAGAGACCCAGGTGACCTGAGCAGGGGACTTCGTGGTCCTCAACTGTTAGCCATGTGGTTCCAAGCACCTCCAGCCTTTGGATGTGTAACTTTGGGAAAGCGACTTAGCTAATTGGAAGGTCTTCACTGTGAAGGATTACGTGACGTGACTGGTTTATGATGGACTGTGTGTCATGGATGTTGAGTCTCTGGAGAGGGGAGCTCAAGGGCTTTATGCCAAGGTGGGATGTTCTAGGAGAAGGAGCGGGAAGAATGGGCAGCAGGCCATCCCCAGGAGCTGTGGGGATGACAGTTGTCCATCAAAGACTTGTGTGCCCCGTGCCTCTCGTGGCATTACCAGCATTGCTGGGATGCACCCAGCCAGGACACCTGCCAGGCCCTCTGCACTGAAGTTGGGCTGTGTGACTGGTTCCTGTCTATGGGCTGGGAGTGAAAGTGGTGTGGGCCATGTCCCTGCTGAGGTGGTTAGGAAGCAGATGCACTCACTTCTCTGTTCTGCTGGCTGGTGTGAATAACCCAGCAGAAAGCTCAGAGGCCATGGAGGACAGCAGAGCCTTGGGCCTCCACAGGCGTCCCATAGCCAGGACACTGTATTGCACTGGTGTTTGATGAGAACCTAAGCTAGTATGTTAAGCCACCTAAATGTTTGGTTTCTTTTTTATGGGAGCGAGTATCACCCTTACTATTATGTAAGGTTTCAAAAAGGACACTCTTAAAACCAACCCTCACTGAGACCCAAATCCTCTAAACACTGACATAGCCTGCTAGGTTGGATTAGTGTTTCTGGCCTGCATGAGACCTGTTCTGGTCCACGTGGAATGGGAAGCTGAAACGTGGCCAGGCAGCTGAGGCATTCTTAACATCCTGGCCCTGGAGCACCCCAGCCCCCATCGTCCCACAGGTCTCAGCGGGAAGATTGCCCAGTGGAAAACACAACTGCGTTATATGTGTGTGCTTGATAGAGGCCTCATGACTCGGTTGCTCGGCGGCCCCCAATGGGCCCACACCAACTCGGGCTGAGCGGGAAGAAGCCTCCCAACAGCACTCCTGAGACCCACAGACCAACCAGATGCCACTTAAAGCCATTACTTGTCTTGTCCAGCCTGTCCGTGCTCCTCCAGCTGGGCAAGGTCACCTCTTCCCGCAGTGGCTGGGCCTGGCTCCTCCTCGGCCATGCCTCCAGGGAAGGGGGCTTCAGGGCGCCCTCTCTGGGGAGTGAGAACGCAGACTGGGACTGCTGTGGAGAAAAAAGAGGGGAAGAGAGAGGACTGAGGGGCACAGTCATGGGGAGGGATGCCGTCCGTTTTCTGGTAGACGACACAGTGTGGAGAAGGCATGTCTGATGGTGTTGGTTCTTTCCGCGCTGGGGCTTACCAGCTGCAAACAGTGCGTAACGCTGTATGACAGTGCCAACAGGCCCTGTTGATTCTGCTGAAGCTGGCCAGGTCTACCCGAAAGCATCAGAACCCTAGTGGGTAGTGGCTGCAGACAGCCTTTTATCCAGCCATCTTCCTGGCAACATTTCTTAGGTCAACCGTGCTCAAAAAAGAAAGCATCTTCCCTCGGAAGACCTCCAAATCCAAGTTTGGGCAGCCTGCACAGAAACTTTGGGTGCAATGTCAATCCTACAACAGATTCGTGAGCCAAGTATGGTCCATCCACAAACCTACAACTATTGCAACATGTACCACTTAGCGTCTGAATTAAAGAAGGGAAAAGGAGCTGTTACCTAAGAAGTGGAGGCAGTGAGATTTCAAAGGACAGGCGGAGACACTGTTTGAATCATATCACAGGTACATGGAGGGCGAGGTCTGAGCTGGAGGACAGCCAAGCTAATACACACAACAAGCGGCTTTCAGCTGAGTGCTGCTCCCTTTATTCCAAGGGCAAGAAAGCCTGGACTCTGTCCCTTGTGTCGGGAAAACAAGGTTTTCACAGGGATGGGTATTCAGGGAGCCACCTATGATTTTACTAAATCCTTAATCTGATGAACAGCTGCCAGAGAGAAAAGAGATCAAAACTGATGGTCAAATGAAGTTAATAAAAATGAAGAAAAAAGTCTTTCTATGGCAAACCCTGTGTACTCAGGGAATATACCCCTGACACTCATCCCACCATGGTCTGGCAAGAAGCCTCCCCTTCGATGTAATCCCACACATAACTGCATATACTGTCTTACAGTCCTACTAAAACCTTTCAGTTCTTCCAAAGACTGTGAGCTCCTTGACCGCAGGAATGGTGTTTTGGGTGTGATCCTCTGTTGCTCGTTTGTGGCTGAATTTCCAGGACTTCAGACAGAGTTTAGACAGAAAACTCCTTAAGGGAGTTGACCATCCTTTGCCATATGCAGTATGGAGCCATTTTCTATGCCCTGACTTTGCTATTTTTTTTTTTTTAAATATCTGCCAGCTTCTCACTATAAATCACTGAACACATGCTTACAAAGAAGGAAAAATGACACTGAATGTTTCATTTTATAGAGGGTCACATGGTATCTTATATTTGTCTGTATGTGTCTTGAAGAGTTAGCTTGGGTCCATTTTTATGGGACAAAAGCGCTCCCCATCTACAAAAGCCTACACCAAGAAATGAAAAGTCCCTGTGGTTCTAACACGGAGGATGGCATCTGTGTTCTTTGTGAGCGAGTTGGGGACCCCAGACTTTTACACTAGATTTCAGGCAAGCCATTGTTTCATACTAGAAGAAAACTATACCTTGACAACCACAAAAGACCCCAAGATCTGGCTTCACTAGGTTTCCAGCCAGGGTGGAAAAGCTCCCGTTCTGAAACCCAGACCTAGTTTTGCCACAAATTCAATGCAATAAACATATTTACCAGAAGATGGCGACAGGATAATGCATTTATTCACCAGTTAGCTCTACCTCTTTGGCTCCTAAGAAGTGAAGGGATTCCTGGAGTCTTTTATTTGCTCATGATCCTAGCTGGGCCTTTGTGCCCCCTCCTTTGTTCTCACCCATGACCTCTGCTTTCCTTCCCTTCCTCTTACCCATCCTACTGTCCACGGAAGAAGCAGGTCTGATAATAAGAGGAAGGGCTGGCCTGAGTTAGTGTCTGCCTGTCTATAAAGGGAGGGGGGTAATGGCTGGTCCATGGTCCAGGAGTATCAAGGTGCCAGCAAGGTCTTGCAAAGATGAACTTGAGAATCGCATGTTGAAACAGGTCAGCCTCAACTCTTCAGGCACCAGCTAATGGGTGGTGTGTTTGGCACTGGGTCAATGCCAGCTTCCTCTTGCTCTGTGGGATTCTGCGGGGGGCGGGGAGGGGGACTTCGAGTGTTCTGTGGCTCAGTTTTCTCATGTAAAAGGATCAGTGTCATGCCTGGTACATAAAAAGCACTCAAGGAGTATTAGTCAAAATAAGAGTATTTATTACACTCTACCGCTGAGCCGGGACAACATAGGCATTCTCTCACTTGATCTGATAGGGTGCACACGAGGAAACTGAGGCAGGGGATGAATAACTTGCCCAAGCACATGGTTGGTGAGGCGGCAGAGGCAGGGTCTGACCTGGGGTCTGTGTGGCCCCATGCTGATGTGATTCCATGCCTCCTCCATGCTGTGCCGAGCCCATGCTGCAAGCCTGAGAATACCTTCCTCCTCGCTAACCTGCTCCGGCCGGGAAGGACTTGCCGTTTGAGCCAGTTGGCTCTGATGCTCTGGGAGAAACACACAGCACAATCATGAGACCTTGTTCCACACTCGCTGCCTACCCTGTGTGGGCAGTGGTGTGACGTGCTCCTTGCATCTCTTGGAACGCTCTATTGTCATTATGACGAATAGGACCATCAGCACTGCCAATAGGGCGGGCTTCCTGAGGGACTGACCATGGCACCAAAGTGGTCTTCACTCACAAGGAGGTTATTCCATAAGACAGGAATAGGATGAATGACAACTGAGACAAAGCTTTGCTTTGTGTTTTTGGGGTCTGGCATAGATACTAAATTCAATCCTGTAATTATAAATAATGAAAAATACTTTAGATCTATCCTATAAAAGGAGAGCAAGAAAGAGGGAGGAAGGGACAGACACGTAAGAGGAAAGGCTGAGAAAAATAGAGAAGGATAGAGAGGGAACAGAGAGATGCCTCTTGGTCACTGGACGCATCCTAAGAGCCTGGCCCCTGGGGTCATCACGGTTATTATCAATAGGATCACCAGGTTATTATGAAGATGACTTTGTATATACATGTTCCCAAAGAGGCAGGCATTAAATGAATTACAAGACCCGCACTACAGGCTTTTAGGATACTTCGTCTTAAGGCTTGGAAAGCTGGATGGCAGCTTTGTTGGAGAATCACACAATAAGGGAGGAAATTAACAAGAGAATGAACACATTCAAGTTTCTTCCAAGAGAACAAGGATAACTCCTTTCTGCAGGGGATGGATTGAGTTGGGTTTCCAAGTTAAGCCCAGCAGCCTGGCCTGCAGTGTTCTGAGATTCTGCATAGTTATGCCCTGGGCTAGAGGGGTCCAGGTTGTTGGGAACTGAGAAAAAAGGGGAGGCATTGCTTGGAGGTCACAGGGTTATGGCCTCTGCAGCGGGAGGTCAAGGAGCCCTCCTCAAGAGAGAAAGAGCTATCCTCAGGCCTGCAGCCTATTAGCCTCACCAGGGGAGAACTAGGTCAGGTACTCAGATGCCCGGGCTGGACTCCAGACCCCATGAGTCGGAACCCCTGGAGTGGGGCTCTGGTGATGGTGCAAATGAGCAAGGGGGGAGGTTGGAGACCAGCTGGTCAAAAGATGGGAGGGCCACCTTCCCTGAGGTCCCCAAGAGCCAAGACTTGGCCTGCTGCTTCGTGTCCAGGCTTTGGCCAGTGACGTGGCACATTTTTGCATTTATGCCCTCTGCGTATCACTTCCTCCTTATCTCAATTCTAGACCAGTGCTGTGCAGCAAAATTTTCTGGGTGATTGAAATGTTCTGCAATGTGTAACACAGTACCCACCAGCCAGAGGTGCTACGGAGCACTTGAAATGTGGCCAGTCCGATGGAGGAGCTGGATTTTAAACTTTATTTCATTTTAATTAATTTAAATTTGAATAGTCACTTGTGTCTCATGACCACTGCATTGGAGAGTGCAGTCTCAGGACTGAGAGATAGCTGAATCTGCTGATCTCATTTCATAGAGAAAGAAGCTAGATCAAGGGCTTTGGAAGAGGAGTACGGCATTCAACTCTCAGAGCCACCAATCACAAGCTGTGGAGCCTTAGGCAACTTATGGTAAAGCTCTAGCCTCAGTTTTCTCATCTATAAAATGGGTCCAAAATACCCACATCCGCACTTTTTGGTGCAGATATAAAAGATATAACATGAGATATAACATGTGTCTGCTCCTTAACCAGTCCTTGTTCCTGCTCATTGGCAGCTAGAACCGCAGTCATCATGCTGTACAATCTGGGGGCACTACTCATGCTGAATTCTAGGTCAATGGTTGTGCAATATGGTAGCGTTGGCCAGGGTCAGTCTCCCTTGGGCCCCAACTCTGGAATATGGTGTTAGCACAGACTTTCACCACAGGGGACAGGGACCAGGTGCAGGTCAGGGTGGGAAGAAAGCACGGACTTAGCCATCAAGGTGAGATCCTACACAGCGCATTGGAGAGGCTGACCTTTGTCCCCCAGATGTACCAACACTTGAGGTCCCAGGCTGGCCCTGAACACTGGTGCTGGTCAGAGGGAAAGAGCTTGGGGTCCTGACCAAGGGAAGTCAGGCTGGGGTCTGTCTAAGGGTCGAGACCTGAAAGACCTGCGGATCCCCTTACCCAAGAATTCAACACTGCCACAGGATGCAAACAGCAAGAGGTTCTTTATTGTTACACAGGCGCCTGCGGGTGGTCAGTAGCGCCTGCGGGCGGTCAGCAGCTCCTGCTAGCTGAGCACACCAGGCTGGGGTGGTGCAGGATTTTTATAGACAGGTACAAACAAGTTTTGGATGGGACGGAGCTGATAGGCTGACAATTTGAACATTTGAAAAAGGCATACTTGGTGTTAGCGGATTGGCTTTGGAAAACCTACATTCTGGCCAGTCACCGTTCAGATAGTGTACAGTAGAGGGTACGTGTTGAATTGCATGTTTCTAACCTTTATCTATATACGTGCTGAACCGCCTGTCTCCGGCCTTGGTACGGGAGAGGATCCCCTTATCAAGTACATGCTGCACCGCCTGTCTCCGGCCTTGGTACGGGAGACTTAGGAGTAGGGGAAATTCTTAACAAGGGAAGGGTATAACTTTATTTGAATACACAGCGAGCGAGGGTTTAAACAATTTTTCATTTCTTAGCAAAGCATTAGAAGCATTATTATACAGAAGCCAGAAACAGCCGGGTTAAACACAGATTTTTGCTATTCGTTATCCTGTTATGCTGCTTGCTGACTCCCTTATCTATGGTCAGCTGGCCACAGTTTCTTAGTTAGCATAAGCTGGTTATAAAAAGAATGTTAAAACTTATAGGCTATACTATAGTTCTGACCTGGGGTCCTTCAGACCCACGTGTAACATCAAATGAAGGTCTGAAGACAAGAGAGGAAGGCAACAGGACAGAGACAAGGACGAAGGGAGGAAGGCTTGAGACATTGGGGGAAGTGGTAGGTCAGGGTCATCAGAAGGGAGCCAGTCTTTCTCTGCAGGCCCCCTCAGGGGCCCGGTTTAGCCTACTAATGGGGTTAGTTGTCTGGTTAGCCTACTAATGGGGTTGGAGCCCAATGGGACAGCACTCACACAGAGGAGGTATGCCAGCCTCTTTGTCGCTGGAAGAGCTAGAACTTGGGGTAAGATTTTCTAAAGAGCTAACTAATCAAGATTCCATGGATTCTTATCACTGAGTGCTGGGTAAGGTGCGACTCTCCTTCCAAATAAGGTTTTGTAAAAGCTCTATCATGTGGCTGTCTTTAAACCAAACCTGGAGTTACAAATGGCCTTCACAAGGGGGTGGACCCACCCCTGTGTGGATCCACACAGTCTCCTTCCTTCACAGGTATCCTGGGAGCTGAGGGGAAGGGTTCGAGTCCAGGCCATCACTAAATCCCCACAAATCAACATGGTGCCATCAGATGGCCATGGCCCTGTATTGAGAAATGGCTGCCACATGTCCAGTGCTGGGCTGGACCATCGCCTGAACATACGTGACCACAGACAATGGGGGGCTAACAATCCTGGCTGCTCAAAAGAGCTAACCGTGCCAGGGACCCAGCTGGATGATGGATTTCTCTTTAAGCTGGGGTTCTGGCTGCTTCGTTTGGGGCAGCTCCCATGAGTACAAGTGTGCATAGAGAAAGCCAAAGCATTCATGTCTCCCTGACTGATAACATTGACAAAAATATGCTGTTTACATATTGCAAACCACAGTGTAGGAAGAACTCACACCGAGAGGCCAAGAGGGGACTTCTTCGATCAAACATCAAAGTTAAGGATGGAAGGATTAGCAATAGGAGCGAGTGGATGATCTTGTCCTCTGTAAGGTGCCAGGCCCTGTGATCTGGGCGGTTATAGTGTTATCCAAGGGGTGTATTGGTGGCTTTTCTGGGCTTTGCTCCAACTATAGCCTCAAGGATCTCTTCCACCCCCTCCCACACTGATGGATTCAAGACCAGGGAAGGTGGACATAGCTTGCAAAGCACTGTATACCTGAGATTCAAAAGATGCCTGCAGTGGGAGAGGGACTTCCATTAGGCCTTATCCTATATCAAAATCTAGAAATAAATCATATTCTGTCATTTGCTTCAGGACAAATAAGTAAGAAATGCATGTGCTCTGTCTCCATTGCTATTGAAACCAACGTGACAACTGGGATGTGCGGGAGGCAGGCGTTTGGTGAAACAGATTTTCTGGTGAAAAAAGGAAACCCTGAGAAGGTTTGTTTTAGCAAAGCAAATGGGAACCCTGTGCGACTGACCCACGGTCCCTGTGTGCCTACATCCCAGGTGGACTAGGGTCTTTCCAGCCAGCTGAGGGGCTGAGTGGGAGGCCCCCTGGGAAGCATCACTGCTGCTTGTTTTAAGCTGCTTTCACCCAGTACTTGATGAAGGGGTGTGCAGGAAGCACTCTGCTGTCCTCTTGTGGAAAGGGGGTGCCCACTGCAGGCTGTTCCTACTGTCCGGACCCATTCTAGAACCCACTGTCCCACATCTCCGCGGACACACAGAGTGTCTCCTGCCTCAATGGCAGGAATACCATTTCTAGGTTGAACTGCAAACATGACAAGGGGTCCCCCTAAACAGTTGGTGGGAAAACAGGCATTTCATATCCAAGAGCTGCCCCATGACCCAGGAGACAGGAGCAGAGTGGAGGAAATGCTCAGAGCCAGGAGACCTGGGTTCTGGTCTTACCCCACCCATCAACTCAGTTCCAGTGGCTCAGACTACGGTTCACTGCTCTGTAAAATAGGGAGAACCCAGGATGCCCTTGCATGGATCTCATGAAGTAATATGTGTGAACCCCCTCTGCACAGAAAGTCTACATAGAGCAAGTATTGGTCAAATGCCGAGACTGGGGGGATTCACACCTCCTAGAGATGCCCCCCTCCCAAGCCTGACTTTTTCAGAAAATGCTTCCAAAAGACTCCCCGGAAAGCAGGGTGTCACTACAGATGCAGCCTGAGCTCGCTGCGGCAGGACGGGTTAGTGAAATCTCTGAGTGACAGGCTATTTGAAGGTCATGGGGCTCTCCCTCCGCTGAGCCCCAAGTCCATTTCCAGTCTCAGCCGTTCAGTGGGGGCGCCCACAGCCCTGGGCGGACTCGTACCCCGGCCTGCTTCGCTAATCGGATTATTCAGTCCCGGCGGACCTGGACCGAGGCTCCTGTTTAGGTGCACAACGGCAGCAGTAAAGTCAGCTGACGGGCATGCTGACAAGGGAAAGTTCTGCCAATAAATCAGTGACGCTAACTCCCCGATAAAGCCGTAAAGGTGCTCCCTGTTACCCCGAGCATCTGGTGGCTGGTGAGGACACGGGGACGACTGACATAGTGAAGACAGCGGGCATTGCTTCTGGGACCTCATGCCTACCACGCAGCTGGGCCGTACACCCCTTTCTATCCATCTATACAAGAGGGGACGAATGCCGCTGACCCCCAGGAGGAGCGGGGGAAACATGTGCTGGTGATCTTCCCGTCTCTGACTTGCCAGTTTTAAATGGCACCTGTGTGCGCTGTCCTGACCTCATGCCCATGCTGGGACCGTGGGCTCCTACCACTGCTGGAACACAAGCCCTGCCAACCAGTCCCTGGGCTTTGGGTGTAATCTCTGCACAGAAGGCCCGGCTCCTTGGCCTCAGCCTCTGGCTTTCCCAGCCACCACGTCTTCTGCTGGGGCCACTTCAACAGGTAGAGGAGTTTGCAGGCTTCGTGGTTCTACCATAGACACAAGCAGGCTCCAACCCTGGGGTCACAGCAAGGGCCCTGTGCTTTGAGTTGCGGCTCTTGGCTCAATTCCAAGGTGATGGACAAAGGGCTGGGCCACTCCCCAACTCCCGGCCGGTGTCCAGAGGTGGTCATTTCAGTGCCTCAAACGGCATGGTGATCTCACTGTCACAGCTCGGGTTCGGGAAAGCAAGGGGTGGGAGCTGTAAGGAAGCCCAGGGCGCTCATAAAGCTGTTCTTTTCACAGGAACAGTTCACCCCTTTTTGGAATGAATTTTAAAAATGCCTATTGACACCTTTATTTTTCCTAAATGGGTCCTGCATAAAAAGCCATCTGCATATCCTCAGGAGGCTGTTCTGTATTTACTCCCTCTGGCCCCTCTGGCCCCTCCCAGCCCCCATCACCTACACTTTTCTCTGTTTTCTCCCCCGGCCCCGCTTTGGGTACCTTTACCCCGTCGGGTGGGTACAGGAGTCAACTATAAGTGGTTGAGAGTGGTGGCCCCACGTCTAGGGCACCAGCTCTGATCAGTGCCTGGGCAGGACACCAGTCCGTGGTGGGGGCAGGATTATGCTTGGGGACTCACCCAGAGGGTGTAGGGAGCTCGGGGACCTCCTGGGGGCGTGGCGGTCCCCCCGTCAGCTGCCTTGGCCATGCAGCTCTGGGGCTGCAACCACTCTGGCTCTTCTTCCATTTGCTGCTCGCCTTTGCTCTTCTGTCTCCTTATGATCTGTGGTGGGAGGACAAAAGGGGGCAGGTTACTGGCCAGGCCTTCAGGTGCTATGTGGAGCAACTGGAAGCATCTCTGGGATGTGTTTCAGCCACAGAAGAACTTAGTTTCAACAGCATACCCATCTGTTTCAGTTATACCTGAGGGTAAAACAGAATAACACCTTACATTTTATAAATCATCCTTTTATGATGCTTACAACTTCTAGTCATTAAATGCCTACCACAGGCCAGACTGTGGTAGGCACTGTATGCATTCCATGGCATTTAATCCTCAAAATAATCTTAAGAGCTATGGGCTACGACTCCTCATTTTGCAGACGAGGAAACTGGCTCAGAAAAGTTAAGCTATCAGTGAAGGCTGCACAACTCGTAAACAGTGGAGCTACCTTTTGAACCCGCAGTCTCTGGCTGTAAATCCTGGTTTCAGGAAGCATTGGCAGGGTCTGTGAAGGGGGCAGGTTCCAAGAGCCAGGAGCTGATGGCTCATTTGTACCACCTGCTATGCTGGGCACAGCCCCACGGAGAGAATGAATCTATTTGTACAGTGGTATCTGGGCTCCTGACTTCCTAGAGGCAGCTGAGAAGACTTCTGAGCCACCAGTCTGGGTTTTTCTTCAATGCCCTTGTAGCCCAGACAAGATGAGAGCAGGAGGCCGAGCAGGGCGAGTGAGGAACGGAGGTGCCATGCCTTGGGGCAGATGGGGGGCCTGACCAAGGTGTACCCCCACCTCCCTGGGCTCTGGGATTGCTGGGGACTGGTCACATCCTGAGCCAGCCAGCTGCCCCGGGGGTCTGACACCAACAGTATGTGTTGGACGTATGGGGACAGATAACGTGTTTCCTCGGTTCCTAGGTCTCCAGCGTAAAAGCCCTGGAATCTGGATTGAATGTATTTTGAACTGTGGGTTGGATGAGACATCTGGGGCTCTCTGGGGGATTAGTGGGGAGTCTTCTGTGTGGGCCGTGCAGAAGGGACATGGATTTTGTGACCAAACCAGAAGACTGAACTTGTTCATTGCTTCCTGCATGCAGACCTTTGTCATGTGACTCTGCATCTCTCCCAGGAAGGGGACAATAAGTATAAGCCTGTGGCAGTGGGCTGACTGGGTGCCTTGCTTTGGTCAGTGACAGTAGTGACAGTAGTCAGGGCTGAGCCTGGGCCTTAGACCATATGGCAGTTTCCTCTTCCTCTCCTGTGCTTCTGTCCTGGGTCCTGGCCCCAGAAGCTGCTGTGCCTTTACTTAGGCCCCTGAGTGAACACACAACATGGACTGGAGCCCAACCCACAGCATGAGCCGGAGGGGATGCCTGAGTGAGAAAGAAACTGAGCTCTAATAAAACATACATTTGGTCTTTGGGCCCGGTTCCTGGCACTGAGCCAAAAAACCCTGGGAGTGTCTTTGTTATGCTAATGAGCCAACTCAGGGCTGGGAAATCTCAGCTCCCGCTACTACCTCTGGGGAGGGAGGGGGACTGCGCTCCCAGGGCTGGGGCAGACCCAGGGTGTCACCCGGAGGGCAGTGCGCTGGAGGGAGAGGGCATGGAGGTCTGCACACCTCCTCCCCCGCCTTATTATCCTGTGTATCTCTTCATCCAGTTGTTCATTTGCATCCTTTATGATAAATCTGTCTTTGGAAATGCAGCACGTTGCTGAGTTTTGTGAACTGTTCTAGCAAATTATCCCACCTGAGGGCAATCATGATCATGGGAATCCCTGAATTTGTAGTAGACTGGACATCAGTGCGGTAACTTGGGGATGCCTGACGCCTGTCCCTGGTATCTGCAATGGGGGCACTCTGGTGGGGCTGAGCCCTTAACTTGTGAGGTCCGTGCTAACTTGGCATAGATAGTGTCAAAACTGAGTTGTAGGACACTGAGGTGGTGTAAGAAACGTGCGTGTGGCATCACAGAAATCATCCTTGTTCGCAGACACAGAGGTCTGGGGCGGTTGGCTTCTCCACAGTAATGAACGGATACTCCATGCAAGGGACAGTTTATGGCATGGAGGTAGCAGGAGGTGACTGCGGGTCAGTGGAAGACCGAAACTTGTAAGGACACACATATGTGCACACATGCAAACACGCACAAGCGGGGAGGCTAGGGAACAGGAAGATGGTGAGTAACCTGCTCAGTGCTGAGTTCCTGGCTCCTTACCTGCCAGCTCGATCCCTAAAGGGGACCCCATTGGATCCCTCCACTCAGACGCCACATCGCCATGAAATCCCTCCTCAGTGGCTCCCGGAGCACACTGAGAAACGTGACGTGGCACAGAAATGGTGCCCGAGACAACAACAGGGCCCATGGTTGCTCTTCCCCCGGCTCTGATCTGGGCTCTGATCCGGGCCGGGGGTAGAGAGGGGTGGGGGGGTGAATGGTATAATGGGACGGCAGGGCCCACCTACCTTCTGCAGGATAGTTGTGGCCAGTTCCTCAGTCAACTCCTCCTTGTGGTCCCTCAGGTAGCTGGCCTCGTTCTGCTTGTCCTGCGGAGGGAGGGAAGAGAATGGCCCCTGTGGGTGGGTGGGTCGGGAGATGTGGCCATCCCTGTCTTGGGAGTCCTGACCACAGAGGCAGGGGGAGTGTGGGCCCCGTGCTTGTCAAGGACAACCACTGTGAAGATGGTTTTCCAACAGTCTGGACTCTCTTCCAGCGGCCGGGACCTTGCCCCTCACCTCCCCCCAGTGAGGACAAGGGGGTCATACCAGACTGTCCCCGTAGGCTTCTGCTTTGGAAATCGCCTCCTCGATGGCCTCTTCAGCCACCCGCAGGGCGACAGCCAAGGTGTCCATCATGCTGTGTCCTATAGAGTAAACAGAACACAGACCACTTTCTGAAAGGGAAAGACAAGTCAAATGATCACTCCACTTCAGTTCTTCTGTTTAAGTCTTGCAGGAGCTGGGGGCTAATTTCCCCATTGTGCAACTTGGCGCACCAGCTCCAGACCTTCTCCCCTGCCTCAGTGTCCCCCTCCCCCACAACCCGAGCCACAAGAAATCGTGATTCTTTGAGAGGTACTGTCTCTCCCTTCATGGCTCCTATATCTTGGCCTTCTTTCCTCTGGTCCTTGCTCTGTACCTGAGCTGGTTCCTGGGGACCCCAAGGCTTGGCCCAAGTGTTCCTCCTCTGAAAAGACTCCTTAGATCCCTCCTGTCCCCATCTCAGCTGGATGTCCGTCGAAGACTCTGGAGTTTCTGGAGTTTTCCGCGGAGCCAGAAAGACTCTCTCCCAGCCAAGTCACTCTGAGAGAGCATGACTGCATCACACGCAGTCCCTCCCGACATGCAGACTGCCTTACAGATAACTGCTCTCCTAGAAGGGCTTCATATAAAGAAATAACGGCTCTTTCATCTGCTTTCTCAGATGAAGGTTATGTGTTATTTTGTGCATATCACTGTGAAGATAGGGATGAAAATTATTCAATGTTCTAAGGGCATTGGACAGTACACATGGTTTAATGCAAATACAAAACCCGTGGAAGCAATGTTTAGACTCTCAGCCAATATTGTTAAGAACAACAGCACTGGCCAACCTCACTGAGCTGGCCTACCTGCCGGCCCCAGGCTGAGTGTTATGTGCGTGGCCACAGTTCATTTGGACCACAGTCCACTGAGTGGGTGCCATCTAACGGACAACAGAACTGAAGCACAGAGAGGTCAAATAACTTGGCTGAGGCAACTCAGTGTGACAGGAGGAGAGATGAGGTTTGAGTACAGGACTCTGTCTGCAAAAGCCCTTGATTTTAACTACAAAAGTGAGACAAATACAAGCTCACATGATTTAGAAAAATAATGCCAGCATATTTTTAGCAAGCATATTTTTTGCAAATGGCAACAGGTGGAAGGAAACATCCCCACATCAGATGGCTTCTGCAGGTGACAAAATTCTTTTTGGAGCTGAGTGCTTGGAGGAGTTCTGCTTTCCCAGAAACTCGATCTTTGCTTATTACTTGAAAGTGAGAATTTCAATCATCCCCTCCCTTTGCCCCAGAAGCCCCATTCACATCAGGCCTAGGAACACAGGTCTGCAGGGGCTACATGCCTATGCTTCCTTTGGCCAGATTTCAACTTCCTGTTTCCATTTATACTCTCTTACTCATGCCTTATTTAACACATGCAAACCTCTTGAGAGCTGCCTCAAACTCTCTGTAGAATGAGACTAAGCATAAATACATCAATTCACTCATTAATCAATCCCTCAATTAAAAAAACCTTGATTCAAGCTTTGCAGGTTCCTCAAGACATAACTGTGAACAGAAATTGGCATCTGGCGAACATAATAAAATCTCCAAAACCAACCCAGGGATGCTCAAAGAGATCCAGCAAGCTGACAGGTCCATCAAAAGCTGGCTATGATGACAGTCACATCAGGGCTCTGTGCGCCCCAGGGTGGCCGACTGGACATGCAGCTTTCCCAGTGTTTCTACAGGTATAGTCTACAGAATTGAGATTGTCATCACACCAAGTGCTCCCCAGAGATAGACACTTGTACCTCCCGTGTCTCTTCTTTGAGATACCAATCAACGTATTTTTCTCACAAGTCCTCGCTAGCCCTGGGACGCCCCAATGGACAAGCCAAGTCCACACTCTCCTGTGCTCCCCAGGCTATGGGGTGAGCAGGCACTTATGCTAAGAGGCTTGCGGGAGGACCTGTGGTGGGTATCGTTCCCCAGTTCCATAGATCCCTGGCCAGTAAGAGCCTGGAGCCACAACCCAGAGGCTCCGAATGCTATATTCATGACTTCCGGATGAGGGTGAAGTGGGGCACTCAAGGTGTTTTGGTTGAAAGTGAAGACTCAGGTTGGTGCCGCAGAGGGAATGACTGGCAGGGGTGTGGAGGAAGGAGAAGGAGGCGAGGCAGAGTGACCGAAGCTTGGAGGACCAGTAGACAATGGGATGGTCAGTTTTAGGCAACATCCTGGCTGGGCTGTCATACCCAGTGATTTAATCCAAAACGAATCTAGGTGCTGTCATGAAGGTATTTTGGGGATGTGGTTAATATCTATGATACTTGACTTTAAGGGAAGGAAATTGCTCTTGAGGTAATGTGGGTGGGTCTTACTCTTGCAGTTGAGAACAAAACCCTTCAGAGCAAAAACTAAGGTTTCCCAGAGAAGAAAGCCTGTCTCAAGACTGAAGCATTGCCTTCTGCCCCCAGCTCCTCCTGCTGACCTACCCTATAGACTTTGGGCTTACCAGGCCCCAAGGGAACCAAGTCCCTAAAATAAAATAAATCTCTGTGTGTGTGTGTGTATGTGTGTGTGTATCCCCTATTGGTTCTGCTTCTCTGGAGAACTCTGGTACATACGGATGGTCACTGAAGGTAAGATTAATACAGGGGAATTGTGGGCAGGGGACTCTCAGGCCATGGGGGGTCAGAATAAAAAGAGAAGGACAGAATTGGGAGAAAGAGCTGCCAGGAACTTGGGTGACTGAGAGCTTGATTAGGATGTGCAGAGGCTAGAATCCCTGTAGGATCTACAGGGCTTGATACAAGCTTCAGAAATCTGAGTCTAGAACTCTGGGCTGAAATCCGTGCTGGGCATTTCAGCTTCAGCAGTGAATGGAGGTGCCTGGAGCCCGCGGGAGTGTCGTACCACGGGGAGAAGTTCTAGGCAGCAATGATGAAGGAGGATGGGACCTCCAGGCGAAGGCACCTGAAGGAGAGAATAGAGAGCATGGAGAGGGGCTATAGGACCCTAGGAGAAGGTGACTCAGGAGGATTTCAAGGTCCAGCATGCTGGAGAAGGAGCTGAAATGATGGAGAAGGTTTAATTTGAAACCATCAGTTTGTTTTGCTTTTAACTTCTACTCTCAGGGGACTATGGTATTGGTATAAAAAAGAAGTGAATCACTACATGATACATTGTTTCTATGAATATTTTAATATGAACTACACAAGTGTATTCATTATTATATTCTAGCTCTGGAAGATGGACTTGGAACTGGAGCTCACCAGGGGATATAAAGTATCCAGGGGTTGGGTAGCGAATGCACTGCTCTTGGCCATACCTTGGCTGTACTCTCCAATTTTGATGATGGATACACACAAGTGGCAACAATAAGAAGACCCCTGGAGACTCCCACCCAGGAAGAAGGGGTTGTGTCTAGCAGTTACAATGCAACTGGGAGACCCTGAGTATCTAAAGGCACTTCTATTCCTTCAACCTCCCATTAGCTGCAAACTCTTAAGCAAACTTACCTTCTGACTGTCTATAAAATGTTGAATCACTGCCCGAAATACTTCCTTCATTCTCCAGGTTTGCCTCGAAAAAGTTTCCTCCTGAAGGGATGGAGGGAGTGGGAGAGAGAATGGGATTATCACAGGTCCCCAGTGAGGACTGGTGCATGGTCACAGCCCTGGCAGACCACCACGACCCACTCTGATGAAGTCAGCCTTGCAGATATTTAGAGAATCCATGGGCTCCACAATAATGCTACAGCTTTTGATGAGTCATCTTTTTCTTCTCTAAGTGATTCCTGGTGTAACACTGCTGCCTCCCTTGACTTTCTTCCAGTACCTTCTTTGGAGGCAATGTGGAATCAAAGAGAAAACAATAGATCGAAGCTGGAGAGATGTAAGGGTGCTATTTCCTGAACCTGCAAAGTACTAGCTGTGTGACCTAGAGCACATTACTTAACCTCTCTGACACTTGGCTTCCTTTCTAGAAAGAGAGAAAGAATAAGAGCTCATGATGCTGTGGGTTTGGTTGTTAGCTGCAGTCTACGGCACTGACCCAAACAGTTGCCTTTAGCTATTGATTTAACTGTCACCCTACTCTTCCATAGAATGGAGTCCACATGAAACATGCCCAGAGCGAGATAAGGTGAACCCATTGCGTTTGATCTTTCAAGGCCCGCTGCCTCTCCTCCGGTCTTCTTTGAATCGAATACACAACCCTAATCTTAATTCCAGGCTGGGAACAGCAGCTAGCTAAGACCTTTTTAAAGCCCCCTTTCAAGTTGGGGATTTTTATGAGATCTCTGTAGATGGAGAGGACAGATTGTTTTCAACTCTCTGTATTGTATCCTCAGGACCCAACACAGCACCTACACAGAAGATGGCTCAAGGAAAATGTTTTGAATTGAATGTTAATGGAAAACAGTGTTTGGCAGAACCAAGAAAATGAATATGTGTCCATGTGCCTTAGCTCAAAAGGGGGCAAATGCCATCAATGCTATGTTGAACTAAGCCTTCAATACATGTAATAGACGCTGTGTTTTCTTGGATGGGCTATGATGCGGGCTTCCCTGTGGAAACCCTAGGGGTAACTGCTGTAGGTATTTGAGGCAGGTTTAGGCCTATTTGTATGAAATAGGCCATAAATGTGTAGCCTGTCACAGCTCCCTTAGTCTGACCATATTCCTTTCTCTGTGTTTGTGTCCTCTGAGCCGGCCTTCACTTATTCTAGCTCTGTGACCCTGAGCCAGTGGCTTTGTCTTTCTGATACTCCGTTTCCTCACTTACAAGACTTTAAGATAAGTCCTCTCTGCAAACCCCAAGCTCCGGTTCCAAGTGCAGATATTTCCCTTTGGTGTGGCTACATCCAGCATTGATTCATCCATCCAGCAAAGAGTCTATGAACAGGTGTTTATACTAGGTGCCAGACTCTGGCCTGGGTGTTAGTATACGGGTGACCAAAGCCAGAAATCCTCACTGCTTTGACAAACTTGATGGAGTGGGAAACAATTCATCAGTCAAAGGCTTATATAAACCAATGTAAAGTTATAGAGATGTTAAGTGCTCTGATTGGGTGTTTCATAGTCTAGCAGGGACAGTGAGCCAAAGAGGTGCGGGGAGGTTGGAGAGTGTCTGGGGCAGAGCGGACAGTCTGCACACAACAGGCTATGAGGGTGGCAGGTGCATCTGGGGACCTGAACACGAGGCAGAGTGGCTGGGCTTGGAGATCCACACCATGCGGGTCATGGTGACCATACCCCGTTTTGATCTTTATTCCAACAGCCACATAAAGCCAGTAAAGCTTCCGTGGAGGGGATCTGGTCGGATTTGTGTTTCCAAAAGTGCCCTCTGGCTGCTGTGCGGAGAATAGCTCAGTGAGGGGAATGAGGAAGGGCAGGGAGCAGAAGCCCTGAGCTCTGTGTGCTCTCCGGAGTGTGCCTGCCACCGACTGGGAAGACAGGCAGGGAAGGAAGTGGGGGAATGTGCAGCAATGGTTTTTGGAAACAGAGAGACTCAGGCATGTTTACCAATCAATAGGAAGGAACCAGTTAAAAGAGAGGCTGGCTCAGTAAGAGGGAAGTGGTGTGTGACCTTGAGACCTTCCTGGAAGGTGACAGGATCCAGTGCAGGGTTACATATTGTCTGCCCTGTGAAGGAGGAGGTGAGGTCCTCTGTGGAGAGAATGGAGGAGTGTGGAGGAGAGTATGAGGAGAAAGAAGATCTGGAAACATCACTGGGAGACTGAGCTGCCCAGAGGACAAGCTCTGGTTCTGCATAATTTTAAACAGCGCTTCTCCCTGTTTCCCTTGAAATTCACAGGTGGGAGCTTCAGAGCCAGCTGGAAATGGCACAGAGTGGCTGAACTGTTCTGGAAAAGCATGACATAGCAGTCAGATGACACGTGATGTCTTTCATGCATTGGAAGAACCTCTGATGTCACATGGCTCAGCATTGTCAAAAGACTATGTTTGTCAGTCAAATCTCAGATGAAAGACTCAATAGACCCTTTTCAGGAATCATGTCAAAAATAGCTATAGAGTATTCATGAGTAAAAACAGGGTTTATTTCTCTCATTTATTTATTGAATACTAAATGAAAGCATATGCTATTTATCCAACTGCCTAGAGATTAAGTATGTTAATAATGACCACTTTTATTTTTTCATGTCATGCTCCTTTCTACGGTCACTGTTAAAAATGTCATGCTGGGGGCGCCTGGGTGGCTCAATGGGTTAAGCTGCTGCCCTCAGCTCAGGTCATCATCTCAGGGTCCTGGGATTTGGCCCAGCATTGGGCTCTCTGCTAGGTGGGGAGCCTGCTTCCCTCTCTCTCTCTGCCTGCGTCTGCCTACTTGTGATCTATCTGTCAAATAAATAAAAATAAAATCTTTAAAAAAATAAAAATAAAAAATAAAAGTTATCACGGGGCGCCTGGGTGGCTCAGTGGGTTAAACCTCTGCTTTCGGCTCAGGTCATGATCTCAGGGTTCTGGGATCAAGTACTGCATCAGGCTCTCTGCTCTGCTTGGCAGGGAGCCTGTTTCCTTCTCTCTCTCTCTGCCTACTTGTGATCTCTGTCTGTCAAATAAATAAGTAAATAATCTTTTAAAAAATGTCATGCTGAATCTATCAAATGTCCCATGTGAGCACACATTACCATGGGACACTGTTTAAAAAAATGTTTTTTAAAGATTTGTTTACTTGTCACAGAGAGAAAGCATAAGCAGGGAAAGCAGCAGGCAGAGGGAGAAGCAGATTCCTGGCTGAGCAGGGAGCCTGATGAGGGACTTGATCCTAGGACCCCGGGACCATGACCTGAACTGAAGGCAGACATTTTAACCGACTGAGTCACCCAGGCTTCCTGGGACACTTTTTTTTTTTTTTTTAAATGTACTTATTTATCTGACTTCTCCACTGGAATATTGATTCCCAGATGGCAGGGTCTTGCCCATCTTGTCATTCTTAAACCAGGTGGGCGCGTAGTGGATGTTCAATAAGTGTTTATTGAATGTTTATTGAAGTCATAAATACATCTTAGATTTGCCCGATGGAACTAAGGGGTCTCCTTTCAGGCCTGGCCTCTCCTGGTCATCCGATATGGGCTGCAGGAGGAGTAAGCCTAGCTTGGGAGGGTCAGAAGTACAGAGAGCAGAGCAGAGCATGCATGTAATGGCTGGCCCAGAAGATTCTGTGAACTTGGTGAACTTTTACGAATTTTCAATGGACTGAATGTGTCAAGGCAGACTATGGCTGGTCTAGGGGGTGAAGATATTTCATACGTACAAGGGATTCTACTTCAACAGTTTGGGGGCAGAGCATGTGCCCTGCACGCCGTAGATGTTGTGTAAAATGTTCTGGCACCAAAATTCTGCAAACAAGTGCCCTTAGTCAGAGTTGAAGACGGAGCCATTTTATTCAGAATGCTACTGCCCCAATTATGGTCAAGTGCTAAAGTGCTAGCTGGGGTTCTCCACCGTGGCTGTGCCTTAAAATAACCTAGAGAAATACCTGTACTGGGCTCACCTCCACAGATACAGAAGTAAGTGGCTGAGTGTGGCAGGGGATCCTGGGCACTGGTTTTTTTTTTGGTTTTTTTTTTTAAGCCCCCTAGGTGATTCTGATGTATAGTCAAGATTGAGGATGGCAGGAGACAATGATGAAAGGGTGTTGGGTGACAGGTGGAGCTAAGACTAAGGGCTCCCCAGTCAGGTGACATAGCCAGGAGACCACTGCTGCCCCAGAGGATTTGCCCATACTTGCAGGGTGAATAAAATTTCTAGGCAGTGTATAGAATAAATCTCACTGTTTTATGATCATGGCTTAACAGGCTTGAATATCACCTCACAGACTGTTTCCCTTCACTTTTATCAAAAGGAAGTCTTAGTTTAAATGGATACTAACCATATTAAAGCAATAGATTTTAATAGTTCAGGGAAGGGTCTTGGTACCCACAGAATGCTTCTAAGATCAAACTGGTGCCAAACAAGGGATGTAGGCTTTGCCAGGTGTTGAGCCATGCTTTGGGAACACAGAGCTGATGAAGCTAGTGCTCAAATGGTTCGTAGACTGTCCCCTGAATGCAATGCAGCAAGTGCCGTCCTGAGTCCAAATGAAAGAGCTGCTGAATCACAGAGGGCCCAGAACCCACATCTGCTTCCATCAGGCAGACAGTTATTCCCAGTAACTGGTTTTCCTCAGAAAATGACACTTGAAAATTTCAAAGCCCTGAGCTGGCCCGCTTCGGGCTCCAATCCACCTGATCCACCTGTGGGGCCTGAGAGAGACAGAAGAAGAGTTCAGAGTTGTGCCCTGCTCTGTAGGATTCCCGGTATGTTTGCTTTTCCCCTCATCTTTCATGAAGCAGTACAGAACACCTATGAGGTCTGAAATTTGGTGACACGTAAGGGGGTACACGAAACAGACCTGAGGCCGTACATGAGAGGAAAGAAAGGACGGGACGCAAACAAGTGAGCCAATAATATTCTGGAACTTTCTTGAGATATGTCTTTGGCTTGAAAAACTACTGTTAATAAGATTACTTTTAAGCTTTCTTTTGTTCTCTCTCTCTCTTTCTTCCTTTTGCTGTCTTTCCTGGAGAAGAAACTTTTTAGAGAAATCAGCAAAGAGAGATAAAAATAATCTGTGGAAGACTTCAGCACTGCTCTCGTAGCTTAGGCTTCCTGAATAGTTTGAAAGATAGAGTCTAACAACCACCACAAAAGGCCCTAATGATTCTCTGTGTTTAATGCTTCCATCCTGTTTCCCCCTGTCTCAGTGGCTGGCATATTTTTAGATAAGACACAGCCCAAGACTTTATTGAGAATACAACAGTGTAAAATAATGACAGTGAAAAGGCTCCAAATGAGACGGATGAGATCTTTTTTCCATCCCCCTTTTTCGTGGATAAAAAGCGTTTACCTGTGTCAGCAAAGAGATGAAAAAAATCTGCCTTTAGACAGAGAAAAAAAAAAAACAGCCTTTTTAAAGAGGACAGACTGTTCATATTGTGATAAGGATTTCTTTCTACTGGCTAGTGTAATAGAACTAAAGGAGATAATTTCTCTTTCTAATTACATTGGTTGTCTTACGTGAATAAAAACAGCAAGGCAGAATCCAATCCACCCTCCAGGCTACTTGGGAGAGAAGCCTGTACTTTCCCCACTCTCCCATTACATCAGGTTCTGGGCCTGGTGTGTGTGGAGGTTGGGAACAGGAGGGAAGGGGAGTGGAGGGCATACCCTCCCAGGTTAGGCCTAGTCTACCTGATCAAACAGAGGACTTCCCAGTGTTTCATCTGTAGGGGGAGATGATCGAGAATCTTTGAATTCCAGGGACCTACAATTAAAATGTCCACAATACGCAGAAATATTTGGGTCCCAACAGCCCACTTGGGATGTGGGAACCAGATGACTCAAACTTCACAGAATCTTTGATATTTGTCCTCTTATTTCTGCTCCTCATCGGAGCCACGTATTTAGGCAACTTTCTGTGTCCTGTTGAGGACCCCTAGTGTCCAGGGCCTCCCAGCCAGGCCTCCTCCTATCCCCTCAGCCCTGCAGACTCCCACAGCAGCGGGCCGCCAGCGTACCTAGAACGTCGAAGCACGCCCCGCTCTCCAGCCGGTGTTTCCGGTACAGATTCTTCAAGACCTTGGCGCTGCCAAAGCGTTTGAAGCGACTCTTCACGTTACTGTAGAACCATTCCAGAGACTGGGTCCTCAGAAGCCTGAGGAAGACACAGAATAAGAAAACAAAATGAGAGACAAAGGCTGGAATTATGAAGGGGTGGACGGCAAAAGTTGCCACCGGACTTCATAGCTCCTTCCGCCAAGATGTGGAGCAGCATCTCTCTCGACGTCTTGCATCCAGGCCGGCCTGGGACTTGCTCAGACCATAGGGACCGGTGGGCAAAAAGACAGCTCCCTTTCATGCAGCTCTTAGAAGTCCTGTACTCTGTTGCCACATGGTCAACACCGGGCTGGTCTTAGGGGTGCCAAGAGACACTGGGCCCAAGTACCCCTTTCACCTCAGCTGATGACCGGCCAATCCCAGAAGAGATGACAGGGACGGGGTGAGTGACAAGGGTGGTAGCAGCCAGGATGACAGCAGTGAGGACGAGGCCCAGGCCACCCAGACACAGAGATATTCATCAGGGATGTAGACTTGGAAAATGACACTGATTCTGGTGCTGAGGACGCAGGCCAGCCCATGGCGGTGACAACGGTTCAGACAGTGGCAGAGATGGGGGTGGCCAGCAGAGCCGCAGCCACAGCCAGAGTCACAGTGCCAGTCCCATCCCTAGTGGCAGCAAGCACTCAGCCCAGGAGGCTGGCAGTGACACCACAGCTTCCGGTCCCAACAGCAGTGACACTGTCCCAGGGCCTTCGGGGCTGGCTCAGACAAGATTACCATGCACAGAAAGGCACTCTGCCAGCAGCCTCTTTGTGATCCCTTTGCTCTGTTCTTCCCTTCCTCCAAACCTCTGCTGTTATTAAAGACAGTCTCTCTTTAAACAAACAAACAGCGCCTGCCAGTTGCCTGGGTTGAGCGAGTGGCCTGAAGTAAGACCAGCGAAGCATGCGCCGGAGTCCACCCAGCAGCAGGTGGGTGAGTGCCTGCCACCCGAAGCCACTCACGGACGCACCTGCTTCATAGCAGGCTCTGCCCTTGATGCTCGTGCTGCATTAACAACACCTCTAATTCAGCCTGGGGATGTCCAAAGCATAAGAGAGACACAGGCTCTAGGACAAGATTCTTCAGCCACCTATTCATTCAGCTAGAAGTACTGAGGGAAAGCAGTTTCTTGCTCAGGGCTGGAATGGTCAACACAGAATGCTGTCAGGATGCTTCTGTTTTTGGCTCAGTACTTCTGAATCCCTTCCATTTTAAAAATAGCTCTTGTTGTACCTTTTATTGTGAATGTAATAACAGGTACTCATTATAGAGAATTCAGAAAAGTAAAATGAATACAAAGGCCTCTCCCTCCCCAGATGCCAGGGATATGAGAGAAGGTAGCCAGAGGGAAAAGTCAATGCAGCTGAAGAATGTGGGTGAGAGCAGCACCAGAGATTTTGACATATTTCTAGAAAATCGGAAGTGAGTGATTGCATAAAGATCAGAGAAAACACTGCCCTCCAGGTAGGCACTGGAGCTGGGCCTCTCAGACCAAGATGTCTAATTTGGAGCTGGTTGGTGCCAAGAGCAGGACTGGTTATAACACAGAATTCAGAAACCTGATTTAATGGTTGTGTAGGCAACCATTGGTCCCTATTCCAATTCCCAATCAGCTGGACAACTGACCCAAGGTGGTTTTATCCTTAGGCCCCAAACAGAACATAGTCTAATAAAACTGAACAACCTACTTGGAGAAGGCTAGGACTTGAATATAGGGGTTATACCTGTAATGAAACCTTCCTTCTGCAGCCCTGGGGGAGCCCCCACACACTGCCCACCAGATCCTACTCATCTACCCTAGAGCCGGGCCTGCCAGGTGACTGACTGGCTAATAAACTTGGAAGTTGTTGGTCAGCACACCCACCCCTTTTTCACAGGAGAGGTCTCCTGGGAATACTAACTTACCCATGTAAGTCACCTCTATTAACCAGTGAAGACCTTTGTTAAAAATATGTATAGATAACTGGGGATCAGTAGATATTTGAAACAATCCAATGTCATGGGAAAGAACGACCTAGAAAAACTAAGAGCAAATTTTTAGAAAGGGAAATCAAGGTAATCTAGGGTAATGAAAATAACTTTAAAAATTCTAATAGATAACTGATTTGAAAAAGACACCACATCCTATCCACACAACACTAGGTAGTGTGAAAATTAAATAATCAGAAGACAATGTTTTCTGGAACATAGAACGTATGATTGGGGAAAGAAAAGTAATAGGAGGTCTAAAAGTTAAAATCAACATAAACTTTCCAGAATGCAGAGGAAGAAGTAAAAAAGATGGGACATATCAGAGGAAGAGACATGAGGATGAATTCAGTGGCCTCAGCATCTAACAAGATTCCAGGGAGGAGCGAGAGGAAAAAAAAAAAAAACCAATCACATAACAGAAGAAAATGGCCGCAAGCTAAGAAAGGCAAAAGTCTTTAGGGTTTAAAGAGTCTACCAGTGGCAAATCAGAATAAATTGATTACAACACAAAGTACAGCAAAGGAGATAACGTCTTCATGACGACCCTCCAAGATGAGGCTTCTAGGCAGAAAAAAAAGGGTATTTTTGCAAATGAATAAAAATAATAATGACATTAAACATTTAAATCAGTAACATTGAATGCTAGAAGACAGTGGAGCATGGATTTTCTAAGCCCAGAGAAGAAATGGCAAGACCTCAGAACTCTATGCTCAGCCAAACTATCATCAGATAAGGGCCAAATAAAAATACTTTCAGACATGTAAGGTCTCAGAAAATCGATGTGCTTTCTAGGAAGAAAAACTGTTAAGGTATACTTAGGGGAGCCAAAAAAAAAAAAAATCCAATAAAGTGGAAATCATGGGACTCTAGAAAAAGGGAGTTAGTCCAGGGTGCGATGGATGGAAGTCCCAGATGTCAGGGTCATAGCAGATCTGAAAGGAGGGGTTAGGGGGTGCACACAGTCAATGAGCACAGGATTAAGAAGCCCAACGAATGAAGAGAGACAGTGAAGAAGGAACCACAGCTTTCTTTTGTCAATCAGAAAAAAGAATTAGAAACCCCAGGAAAAACAAAAGCACAACTAAAAAGTGGCTGCAGAAAGTGATGGTCTCAACGAGAAGCAAATAAAAACTGTTAAGAACTTGTCAACTCCTGAAGCAGAAGGGAGGTGAATGGCCCATTCTTCTTCAGGTGGCCCAGGTTCACGGCCAAAGATTATATTTCCTTCTTTCTATGGATTTCACTGCAAGACTCTGGTCTATAGCAAATGACATATATTATATTATATACATAATAGGTATAATATAATTTTATATAGCATATTAAAATGCCATTAACTTTTCACACCCTATTTACAGACAAAGAAAGCATGAAAGATCCTCAGTGTCAAGACGTTCACACTTTTTGCTGAAAGCAAAATCAAGTTACCAGCTAGCATGGCAGAAGCCTGAATGCAGAAAGAGGATTCTGTGGTTCCTGCCACAGAGATGATTCACATGCTAATTTCCTCATCCTATACTGATGGAGTCCAGATAGGCTTCTAA
The DNA here is from genome assembly GCF_022355385.1 of Mustela nigripes. Classification (NCBI taxonomy): domain Eukaryota; kingdom Metazoa; phylum Chordata; class Mammalia; order Carnivora; family Mustelidae; genus Mustela; species Mustela nigripes. Next base: position 60,315,219 of record NC_081558.1, read on the forward strand.
ACTATATGGACAATAATGGCCTAAATGTGTTATTTAAAGTGATAGAGGTCATTTTATTTATTTATTTATTTATTTTTTAAAAGATTTTATTTATTTATTTGACAGACAGAGATCACAAGTAGGCAGAGAGAGAGAGAGAGAAAGAGGGAAGCAGGCTTCCTGCGGAGCAGAGACCCCGATGCGGGGCTCGATCCCAGGACCCTGAGATCATGACCCGAGCCGAAGGCAGCAGCCCAAACCACTGAGCCACCCAGGCGCCCCGGTCATTTGATTTTAATAAAAGGTTTTAATAAAACTTTGTGGGGAAGGGAAAGAGGTAGCAAGAAGTAGGCTATTTATGAAGGTCTAGAGTTGACGAATCAAGAAATGGTAAGATAAGCATGTGAGTTACAATTATACTAGTAACCCCAAGAAATGTTTACAGGTGCTTGCTTGGGGCATTGGGATTTTGCATGCAGCTGGGGGCATAAGACTATTTTTATTTTTATTTTTTTAAAAGATTTGTTCTATTTTATTTGAGAGAGAGAGAGCACACATACACACACATGAGTGGGGAGAGGAGCAGAGGGAGAAGCAGACTCCTGAGCAGGGAGCCTCATGTGGGGCTTGATCCCAGGTCCCTGAGATCATGACCTGAGCCAAATTCGAGAATTGGCTCTTAACTGAGTGAACCACCCAGGTGCCCCAACTTTTTAAGTTGACTATCATTTTATATTGTTTGATATTTTTAAAACCAGGTATTATGCATTAATGTAAAAGCACTAAAATAAAAACAAATAAGATTTTAAAAAATCACCCAAAAGTTCTTGACATCTGAAGAATGTTTATTATGAACCAAATGTTTGTGTTCCCACAAAAGTCATGATGAAAGCTAATCCCCAATGTGATGTTATTTGGAGGTGGGGGCTTTGAGAGGGGAGGTGTCATGAAGGAGATAGTGTCCTTACAAAAGAAACCCTAGAACACTCCTCCCCCCTTCTACCATGTGAGGACACAGTGAGAAGATGGCCGTCTAGGAAGTAGGAAGCAGCTCTTCACCAGACACTGAGACTGCTGGTGCCTTGATATGAGACTTCCCAACCTCCAGGATAGTGAGAAAACAAGTTTCTGTTGTTCATAAGCTGCTCAGTCTGTGGTATTTCTTTTTTCTTTTCTTTCTTTCTTTCTTTTTTTTTTTTTTTAAAGATTTATTTATTTATTTATTTGACAGAGATCACAAGTAGGCAGAGAGGCAGGCAGAGAGAGAGGAAGGGAAGCAGGCTCCCCGCTTGAGCAGAGAGCCTGATTTGGGATTTGATCCCAGGACCCTGAGATTATGACCTGAGCTGAAGGCAGAGGCTTTAACCCACTGAGCCACCCAGGCGCCCCTCAGTCTGTGGTATTTCTTTATCACAGCTGAGACAGACAAAGATGGTGCTCTTCCAGCTTCTTCTCAAGGGGATCCCTGAGGAGCTAATCAGCCTATGTAGATTGGGAGGAGTCCAGGAACTGGTGGTGTGTGTGCACATGCGCACATGTGCACACATACATGCATACACACATGGAGAAACCAGTGTTGATCTAAAGACTACCGGTGCCCCAGACCAGCACTGCTCTGAGACAGCATGTTTTTCACGACGGAGGATGCTCTCCCTGTTCTGATAGAGCAATTCAGCAGACAAAGGCTGCGGGGAGATCAGGGCTGCCACCGAGAATGGCCAGGAAGCAGTCGGTGATGGTGGCAGTGGAGGGGCACGCCTCCTAGAAGGTTTGTGACTTCACTGAAGAGAAGTTGCGGATGGGCTTGTTCCTGAGTGCATGTGAGGGACTTCCGGACAACAACACACACATGGTCTTTTAACACACATGGGATCACAAAGGCTTTGATCTTGCAGATGGCTCACAGTTCCATTTGTCACTTCATTCAAGTCTCTGCACAAATGTCACCCCTTGTGAGCCTTGCTTGACCACCTTCGCTAGAATACCACGACCAGGGGTGTCTGAAGGGCTCAGTTGATAAATCAGTCGATTCTTGGTTTCATCTCAGAGTCCTGAGATGGGGCTCTGTGTTCACTGGGGATCCTGCTTGAGATTCTCTCTCATGCTCTGCCACTAATCTTCTAACCGCCCCCCACCAAACTGCACACACTCACACACTCTGTCTCTCTAAAATAAATAGTCTTTAAAAAAAATAAAATGAATACCAGGACCACACTAACACATCTTCTATCACTTTCATTTTCTCTCTCCATTTTTCCAGAGTTCTACTCTGCCCTTGATGTGTAATTATATGTAATCGTGTATAGTTATTTATAAGTTAATATATTGGTGTATTAGTTAATGACTTTTCTGGATTGGATTGCAGCTATTTACTTTTCCCTCCAAATTTTTATTTAAATTCTAGTTAGTTAGCATACACTGTAATATTGATTTGGGGAGTAGAATTCAGTGATTCATCAATTACATCAATTACATACAACACCCAGTGCTCATCACAAGAACTGCCCACCTTAATACTGACCACCCATCTAGCCCATCCCCTACCCACCTCTCTCCAACAACCCTGTTTGTTCTCTGTCATTAAGAGTCCTTATGGTTTGCCTCCCCCCCTCTTTTTCCTCCCTTCCCCTATGTTCATTTGTTTTGTTTCCTAATTTACACATGATTGAAATCATATGGTACTTGTCTTTCTCTGACTCACTTATTTCAATTAGCACAACACACTCTAACTCTATCCATGCTATTGCAAAATGGCAAGATTTCATTTCTTTTGATGACTGTGTAGTATTCCTATGTGTGTGTGTGTGTGTGTGTGTGTGTGTGTATCACATCTTTATCCATTCATCATTAATGGACACTTGGGCTCTCTCCATAGTTTGGCTATTTGATAAGCCTGCTATAAACATCAGGGTGCATGTACCCTTTTGAACTTGTATTTTTTTATCCTTTGAATAAATACCTAGTAGTGCAATTTCTGGGTGGTTGGGTAGTTCTATTTTTAACTGTTTGAGTAATCTCCATACTGTTCTCCAGAGTGGCTGCACCAGCTTTCATTCCCCCCAACAGTGTAAGAGGGTTCCCCTTTCTCCACATCCTCACCAAAACCTGCTGTTTCTTGTGTTGTTTATTTTAGCCATTCTGACAGGTGTGAGGCGATAGCTCATCAGGGTTTTGATTCATATTTCCCTAATGATGACTGATATAGAGCATCTTTTCATATGTCAGGTGGCCATCTGGATGTCTTCTTTGGAAAAGTGTCTATTATTGTCTTCTGCCTATTTCTTCTTTTTTTTTTTTTAAGTTTTTTTCTTCAGTGTTCCAAGATTCATTGTTTATGCACCATACCCTATGCTCCATGCAATACATGCCCGCCTTAATACCCACCACCAGGCTCACCCAACCCCTAACCCACCTCCCTTCCAAAACCCTCAGTTTGTTTCTCAGAGTCCATAGTCTCTCATGGTTCATCTTTCCCTCCAATTTCCCCAAACTCATTTCTCCTCTCCAACTCCCAATAACCTCTGTGTTATTCCTTATGTTCCACAAGTAAGTGAAACCATATGATAATTGACTCTCTGCTGGACTTATTTCACTCAGAATAATCTCCTCCAGTCCCATCCATGTTGATATAAAATTTGGGTATTCATCCTTTCTGATGGAGGCATAATACTCCATTGTATATATGGACCATATCTTCTTTATCCATTTATTTATTGCAGGGCTTCTTGGCTCTTTCCATAGTTTGGCGACTGTGGCCATTGGTGCTATGAACATTAGGGTACAGATGGCTCTTCTTTTCACTACATCTGTATCTTTGGGGTAAATACCCAGTAGTGCAGTTGCAAGGTCATAGGGTAGCTCTATTTTTCATTTCTTAAGGAATCTCCACACTGTTTTCCAAAGTGGCTGCGCCAACTTGCATTCCCGCCAACAGTGTAAAAGGGTTCCCCTTTCTCCACATACTCTCCAACACTTGATGTTTACTGTCTTGTTGATTTTGGCCATTCTAACTGGTGTAAGGTGGTATCTCACCTCAACATGAGGCAGGAATCTATCAAAATCCTAGAACAGAACATAGGCAGTAACCTCTTTGACATCAGCCACAGAAACCTTTTTCAAGACATGTCTCCAAAGGCAAAGGAAACAAAAGCGAAAATGAACTTTTGGGATTTCATCAAGATCAAACGCTTCTGCACAGCAAAGGAAACAGTCAACAAAACAAAGAGGCAACCCACAGAATGGGAGAAGATATTCGCAAATGACTCTATAGACAAAGGGCTGATATCCAAGATCTATAAAGAACTCTTCAAACTCCACACACACAAAGCAGATAATCACGTCAAAAAAATGGGCAGAAGACATGAACAGACACTTCTCCGAAGAAGACATACAAATGGCTAGCACACACAAGAAAAATATTCATCATTAGCCATCAAGGAGATTCTGTCCATTTCTTTTCTTTCTTTCTTTCTTTTTTTTTTTTTAAGATTTTTATTTATTTATTTGACAGAGAGAGAGATCACAAGTAGGCAGAGAGGCAGGCAGAGAGATAGGAAGGGAAGCAGGCTCCCTGCTGAGCAGAGAGCCCGATGCAGCACTCGATTGCAGGACGCTGAGATCATGACCTGAGCCGAAGGCAGTGGCTCAACCCACTGAGCCACCCAGGCGCCCCTCTGCCCATTTCTTAACTGGATTATTTGAGCGTTATGTTTGATAAGTTCCTTAAAATTTTGGATATTAGCCCTTTATCAGATATGTGATTTGCAAATATCTTCTTTTAGTTTTGTTGATTATTTCCTTTGCTCTGCAGAAGATTTTGATCTTGATGAAGTCCCCATAGTTCATTTTTGTTTCCCTTGCCTACAGTGACATGTCTAGTAAGAAGTTGCTGTGGCTAAGGTAAAAAAAGTTGTTGCCTGTGTTCTCCTCTAGGATTTTCATGGTTTCCTGTCTCACATGTAGGTCTTTCATCCATTTTGAATTTATTTTTGTGTATGGTGTAAGAAAATGGTCCAGTTTCATTCTTCTGCATGTTGCTGTCCAGTTTTCCCGACACCGTTTATTAAAGAGACTGTTTTTTTTTTCTATTGGACATTCTTTCCTGCTTTGTCAAAGATTAGTTGACCATAGAGCTGAGGGTCCATTTCTGGGTTCTCTATTCTGTTCTACTGATCTATTTACCTATTTTAGTGCCAGTATCATACTGTCTTGATTATTACAGCTTTGTAATACAGCTTGAAGTCTAGAATTGTGATGTCTCCAGCTTTGCTTTTCTGTTTTCATGATTGCTTTGGCTATTTGGGGTGTTTTAGGATTGTTTGTTCTAGTTCTGTGAAAAATGCTGGTGGTATTTTGATAGGGATTGAATTAAATGTGTAGACTGATTTGGGTAGCATTGCCATTTTAATAATGTCTATTCTTCTAGTCCACGATCATGAATGTTTTCCCATTTCTTTGTGTCCTCATCAATTTTTTTTTCCTAACTGTTCTATAGTTTTTAGTGTATAGATATTTCACCTCTTTAGTTAGGTTTATTCCTAGGTATCTTACTGTTTTTCATGCAATTGTAAATGGGATAACTCCTTGATTTTTCTTCTTCTTCATTATTGCTGTATAGAAATGCAACAGATTTCTGTATGTTGATCTTGTATCCTGCAATTTTGCTGAATTCCTGTATTAGTTCTAGCAATTTTTTGGTGATGTTGTTTGGGTTTTCTTTATACAGTATCACGTCGTCTGCAAATAGTGAAAGAATTTTTCTTTGCTCATTTGGACGTATTTCTTCTTGTTATCTGACTGCTGCGGCTAAAATTTCCAGTAGTATGTTAAATAGAAATGGTGAGAGTGAACACCCCTGTTTTGTTCCTGATGGTAGAGGAAAAGTTCTCAGTTTTTCCCCGCTGACTGAGGATAATATTAGCTGTGGATCTTTTGAATATGGCCTTTATGATGTTGAGGTGTGTTCCATCTATCTCTACTTTACTGAGGGTTTTAAATCAAGAATGGATGCTGTATTTTGTCAAGTGTTTTTTCTGCATCTATTGAGAGGATCATGTGGTTCTTATTCTTTCTTTTATTAATGTAGTGTATTACATTGATTGATTTGCAAATATTGAACCACCCCTGCAGCCTAGGAATAAAACCCACTTGATGGTGGTGAATAATTTTTTAAAAGTACCGTTGGATTGATTTGCAAGTATGCTATTGAGAATTTTTGTATCCATGTTCATCAAGGATATTGGCCTGTAATTCTCCTTTTTGGTGGGGTATTTGTCAAGGTAATTCTGGCCTCATACAAGGAGTTTGGAAGTTTTCTTTCCATTTCTATTTTATGGAACAGTTTGAGAAGTATAGGTATTGTTAGTTCTTCTTTAAATGTTTCATAGAATTCTCCTGGAAAGCCACCTGACCCTGGACTTTTGTTTGTTGAGAGATTTTTCTTACTGATTGAATTTCTTTGCGGATTAGGAGTCTATTCAAATTTTCTATTTCTTCCTGTTTCAGTTTTGGTAGTTTGTATGTTTCCAGGAATTTGTCCATTTCTTCCAGATTTCCCAGTTTGTTGGCATATAATTTTTCATAATATTCTCTTATAATTATTTGTATTTATGTGGTATTGGCTGTGATCTCTCTGCTTCCATTCCTGATTTTATTTGGTACCCTTCTCTTTTCTTTTTGATAAGACTGGCTAGGGATTGATCAATTTTATTAATTCTTTCAAGGTACCAGCTCTTAGCTCCACTGATTTGTTCTACTGGTTTTTTGTTTCTATATTGTTTATTTCTTCTCTGATCTTTATTATTTTCCTTCTGCAGTGTGTATTTGTTGTTCCTTTTCTAGCTCCCTTAAGTGTAAGGTTAAGTTGCATATTTGAGACTTTCCTTGCTTCTTGAGGTAGGCCTGTATTGCAATATACTTCCTACTTAGGACTGCCTTTGTTGCATCCCAAAAGTATTGGACTGCTATGTTTTAATTTTCATTTCCTTCCATGTACTTCTTAATTTCTTCTTTAATTTCCTGGTCAACGCATTCATTCTTTGTAGGATGTTCTTTAACCTCCATGTATTTGTGGTCTTTCCAAATTTTTTCTTGTAATTGACTTTAAGTTTCATAGCATTGTGATCTGAAAATATGCATGGTATGGTATCAATCTTTTTGCACCTGTTGAAGCCTGACTTGTGACCCAGTATGTGATCTGTTCTGGAGAATGTTCCAGGTGCACTTGAAAAGAATGTGTATTCTATTGCTTTAGGATGAAATGTTCTGAATATATCTGTTAAGTCCATCTGATCCAGGGTATCATTCAAAGTCATTGCTTCCTTGTTGATTTTCTATTTAGGTAATTTGTCCATTGCTATAAGTGAGGTTTCAACATCAACTATTACTGTATATTATCAATGATTTTTTAATTTTTATTATTGATTTATATATTTGGGGGTTCCTAAGTTGGGGGTACAAATATTTACAATTGTAATTGTAATACTTCTTGATGGATAGACCCTTTATTTTTAAATTTTTAAAAATATTTTATTTATTTGAGACAGAGAGTGTGTGCATGAGCTGGGGGGTGGGCAGAGGAAGAGAGAGAAGCAGGCTCCCCACTGAGCAGGGAGCCAGTCCAACGTGGGACTCGATCCTAGGACCCTGGGGTCATGACCTAAGCTGAGGGCAGACAGATGCTTAAATGAATTAGCCATGTTGGTGCCTGATGTTAAATTGTTATTATCTATTTCTTCTTTCCAATAGAACATAATTATCTCATGGAAAACAGGGGTTTTGTCCACACTCCTGTATCTAAGTGCATAAACCCAATGTAGGGCACACAGTAGACACTCAATAAAATCTGGTTAGTGATGGAGTTACATTGTTTTAAACCTATTCTTTTTCAGTTACTCTTCCTGATTGAATTTAATGTCCTTTCATAGTGTTCCCCACAGCATCTTTAGCAGCCCCCGGGTTCTCCACAGTATAGATGCAGCCTGCTTTATGTAACTGATCTCCTATCTTTGGACACTGAATTTTTCCCATTTTATTTTCTATTAAAAACAATTCTATAGGGGCTTCTGGGTGGCTCAGTGGGTTAAGTCTCTGCCATCGGCTCAGGTCATGATTTCAGAGTCCTGGGATCGAGCCCCGCATCAGGGTCTCTGCTCAGCGGGGACGCTGCTTCCCCCTCTCTTCTCTCTGCCTACTTGTGATCTCTCTCTCTCTGTCAAATAAATAAAATCTTTAAAAAAACACCAATTTTATAATGCATATATTGGCAACTAAATGGTTTCACATGATTGCACTAATGGATTCTAGAAGCAGAATCACTGGGCTCAAAGATTTCAGTCTTTCAGAAAGCTTATACCAGAAAGCTTGCTCCTCACCTGGATGCGAGATTCTAAAACCCTCAAGGTGGCATTACATTGGAAAAAACAAAACAAAACAAAACAAAACAAAACAAAACAAAACAGAGGAGTAGCTGCTCCATAGCAAAGCCCACTTATGGTCCCTACGTGCAGCATGGGAAGGAAGGTAAAAGGGCAGAAGGCAAGCATCAGCTTGTCTACTCAGGTTTGGTCTACACGATGGCATTTAGGGGCTTATTATCTTCACTGAGGGAGAAATACAGCTGTACAACAGCATGTACTGAGTGTATCATCCCTTTTATGTAAAACTGCATTATATCACCCGTATCATAGCTATTAATACAAATGGACACAATTATGTGAGTGCTTTCTCTGTCTTAGGCATTCTGCCAAAAGCTTTCCTCAAATCATTTTGTTTAATTCATAGAGCATAGCATAAGGAGTAAGACCATGAGTGCTGGGGCAGGTGGAGACTGGCCCAGGCATTTACTACCTGTGTGGTTTTGAGCAAATTCCTGTCTCTAAGTCTCAGTTTCTTCCTCTATAAGATGGGGATGACAGTAACCACCTCCTAAGGCTGTTTGAGGATAAACGATGTAACACAAGCAATAAGTTGCCTGTCACAATGTAAGGGCTCAGTGATTTCTTATAACAGCTCTACAATGGTGAGCCTCATTTGGAGAGATGGTAAGTTGAAATGTGGTGAGACTGACTATCTTGCTCAAAGGAGCAAAGTACCTGAGCAGGGAATCAAAATTCAATCATGCACATATGTGAGTCACAGGCTCAGTGAAGAGACTGGCTCTCTTCAGTGTATTCTCCTACAGCATTTTAATTTACTACAAATAATATCTGTCTTTTTTTTTTTTTTAGTATCTGTTATTTTTATCAAAAACCCATAAAGAATGTAAAATAATATAGCAGAAAAAAATACAGAAGACTTTGTCCTTGGAAATCATAACATCTGGGCTTATGATTTATTTGATAGCTTTAAAAGCACAGAAGAAATGCAACTCTAGAAAAGAACTGTTCTCCAGGTTGCATCCTCTGCATGCTGCCCTGCTCCCTAAGCCACTGACCTCTGGGAAGGACATGCAGGTATCTTAGCTCTGCAGCTGAGGGTCCATAATTGTCCTGGTTGGGGATAGTCATGACTGTGCCCCTCAGTCTTTTTTTTCTTTTTTGTCATGTTAGTCACTATACAGTGTATCATTAGTTTGTGATGCAGTGTCCCATGATTCATTGTTTATGTACAACACCCAGTGCCCCGTGCAATATGTGCCCTCCTTAATACCCATCACCGGACTAATACATCCACCTGTCCCTCTCCCTTCTAAAACCCTTAGTTTGTTTCTCAGAGTCCACACTCTCTCATGCTTTGTCTCCCCCTCCGATTCCCCCCCCCCTTCACTTTTCCCTTCCTTCTCCTAATGTTCCCCATGCTATTCCTTGTGCTCCACAAGTAAGAGGAACCATATGATAATTGGCTTTCTCTGTTTGACTTATTTCACTCAGGATAATGTCCTCCAGTTCCATCCATGTTGACCCAAAAGTTGAGTATTCATCCTTTCTGATGGCTGAGTAATATTCCATTGTGTATATATGTGTATATATATATGTATGTGTATATATGTATATATATATGTATATACATATATATACACACACACACACACATATATCAATATGGACCACATCTTCTTTATCCATTTGTCTGTTGAAGAGCATCTTGGCTCTTTGTACAGTTTGGCTATTGTGGACATTGTTGCTATGAACATTGGGGTACATATTCCCCTCATTCTTTGGTCAAAAGGACCTTTTGGGACACTCACCCAGCCTTCTCAGTACAGCCTATGTTGTTCTGGAAAAGCTGGCTCCACTCCCCTGTCAGCATGTGAGTGGTCACATGACACAGACCTGCCAATCAAGGCCAAGATGGAGGTTTTTACTGTTGTTCTTGGAAGAACGTGCTGCCCTTCTGCTGGGTTGACTCCATGGCAGAATGAAAGTCGGGAGCTGCTGGGGTCACCCTGCCATCACCTTGCGGGGGAGATATTTGTGGTATTCTGGACAAAGCAGATCTGACAGTGGGAAGAGACAGGATCCTGCTGCTATACTTCAAATACTTTGATCTACTCAAGCCCAAGGTTAACCCCTGGACTCATCCATTACATGAACCAATGTATTCCCTCTTTTAAACTTCAAATTGAGTCTCTATTATTTGCAACCAACAATCTCCATACTTCAAGTATATAGGGAGCTCCTACTCCGGGCTTACACAAAAACTCTTGGCATTCAGAAGCATGTTAATGACCTCTACAATAGAAACCTCAGCTTGCTCTCAAGTTTTGGAATGGAACCAGAGCACTGTCCTGGGCTGCTGGGAGGTGGGAGGTTGGACTGAATCCTTGGAGAATGACTGACAAAGCCATAGCCCTATTTGGAGAGCAGACAGCTTTTCCTTTAAAAAGTGATGTGTTCTAGACTATGTTTTGACTTAGAGTTAATGTGGAGAGCTTTTCTGGAAACCCCAGGGAAGGCTCAGTTATGATGACCTTCATTTGATATTAGCTTTTTATTTCACTTATTTTAAAATGTATGGCTCAGAGGACACTCACGGATGCATGAGGTTTGTGGGGCAGAGGTGTGGGGAGAAGTGTGTGAGGATGCCGGTACCAGGGTGGACTGGGTAAGTGCACTTTCAGGGTCCCTGGCCCATCTGAGGTCAGCCTCTTCCTAAACAGACATGACTTTAGGCAAGGGCAACGGCAAGGAAGAAGACTTGTGTCCACATCCTGCTGGAGTGGAAGGCAGAGTGGACTCCTGCATGTGTGTGTTGATTCCTTCCTTTGCCTACTCATTCATACTTTCATTCCCGCACTATTTATTGAGTGTCCTATGTGGCAGGCACTGTGCTAAGTATGTAGGTGGTGACCAACAGATGAGGCCACTACCCCTCCATGCTGCCAGACTAATGTCTTCAAAGAGTGGCAGCTGTGTCATGAGATGGGATCAAAAGCCAAGCCAAAGGCATCTCAGGAATGGCTGGACCCAGCTTTGGGTTCTGGATCATTTCCACAGAGGTGTGTGAAATAGGAACCAACCTGCTTTATGTCTCAGGCATCTTCTTCAGTGATGTCCAAACTGCTGCCTCTCAGCTGTAGTACACACAGAGGAGGTGGGCTTAGGAAGGGGAGGGCTCCACCCTCCTGGTGACAAGACTTGCCAAGAGCTTCTGGAACTATCCAGAGGGGCCCTGCTTGACTTCTCTGCCAATGATCCCAAGTAACCCCAATGAATGTTCCCACAATGATTCTAAGCTCTCTGCAGTTTCACCAACTTAAGTATGAAAGTTTCTTAAAATACTAGAGATTTTTAAAAAGGCAACAGCAAACTTTTAAAATTCACAATACAACATAGTTAGAATTGATGAGTTTTGGTCCTTGGAACCACTTCCTCCCCTATAAAATGCAATAATAACTGGTGCTCCACAAGGCTGCAGGAAGAATTCAATAACTCAGCCCAGGGTGTCTGGAGAAAGGCCAGAACCTTGGTGCCCACTGGGGATGCCAGCTGAATCTGAATGTGATGCACATATTTTCCCTGCATAGCCTCTACACGTCTGTCCTCATTAAATGCTGCCAACAAGTGATTTCCAGTGTGAGGCATGTGCACTGATGGGGGCAAAGGCGCCATCTTTTGGTAGGAAGGTTCCCCCAGATGTACCTCCTCTTGGAGATTCTGATAAGCCTTCCCTCTGGCACCCCTGCCCTCCCTTCCCACTTCGCTCCCTAGTAATAAGAGCTATTAAGCAAAAATGATGATGAGGCAGAAAACAAGACTGAGAATGACAAACTGCCTACATGATATAAATAAACATATGGTATTGACGTATGCCCAGACTTGTCTTGATGAACTCTTGCTCATCACCTGTCAAGACAACAAGAGGGTTCTGGAAGGGGGAAGGAGAGCTATTTTATGTAGGTTGGTCAGGGAAGGCCTCTCTGGTAAGGTGTCTTGAGCAGAGACAAGAAAGAGGAGAAGGAGTGGGACCTTCTTGAATGGAAACTGGGCACCCACTTGGGATCAAGTTCTCTTTTGCAGCTAAATTCCAACCAAAACAAAAGATGGAGCCCCTTTCCTGTACCTACAGAGAATCAACAATATATTTTCTAAATTCTTTAGAAGCCTTTCCTCTCCGTCTCTCTACCTTGTCTCACTACCTGGTGTCACGATGTTTTCACTAATTCCCTCTCAAGGAAGGCATCAGGATGAAAACTGACGATTCCATAACCACTAGAGAGACTGGTCTCTTAAAAATGATACAAGCCCCGTTTAAATGCATTTTGCCATCATTTATTGAGAGCCTCCTCAATCCTGGATTCTTCAAATGGAACCTTTTCTGCATGGAGAGAACTCTTGCTTCTGTGTCTAGAAATTCAGAACAGGTCTTTCCCACAAAGTAGAAGATTAAGAGAGGTTCTCATTTTAAGAAAATTAGGGATGTTTTTCTAGCTAAGAGAAGCTTTAAGAAAGAAAAAAATATGGGGGAGGGGGAAACTTGTCCTATCAGAGATGAGAAAAATGCATGATAATTAAAACAGTGTGATACATTTAAAATGAAATCTTAAAAAAAAAAAAAGAAAACAAATAGCAAGATGGTAGACTTAAACTCAATCACATCAAAAAATTAAATTTAGGGACGCCTGGGTGGCTCAGTTGGTTGGAGGACTGCCTTCGGCTCAGGTCATGATCCGGAGTCCCGGGATCGAGTCCGCATTGGGCTCCCAGCTGCATGGGGAGTCTGCTTCTCCCTCTGACCTTCTCCTCGCTTATGCTCTCTCTCACTGTCTCTCTCTCTCAAATAAATAAATAAAATCTTAAAAAAAAATTAAATTTAAACTTTTTATTTCTACATATATTGCAAACCCCACAATACATTTTATTATTTTTGTTTTTAGTCAATTATCTTTAAAGAATTTTAAAATAAAAAATAAATGAGGCATGTTTATTATTTAAAAAAATTAAAAAAAAATAAAATATAATTAAAAATAGGAAAGAAACCTGGAAGAAGATATGTAAAATATAACTGTTGATTTCTCTGAACAGTGATATTATGGGTAGTTTTAATTTCTCAAGTTGTATAAACAGACACTATTTTACAAACAGAAAAGAATGGTACTATATCTTTCTGGATTTTTCCAAGTAAAAGGAATAGAGACCATATTCCCCTATAGTATAATAAGAAGGCCTATGGCCACAGGAAGAGAGGATTGGCACTCCTATGTACCCACTTCTGGATGCATTGGGAAAGTCAGCAATTACTCTCTTCGAACCCCAGTGTCCTCATTTTAAAACAGTGTTTACAAAATCTACCTCACAGGTTGTGAAATTAAAGACAACATCCAAAAGCACCTGTTACAATACAGGCACCTAGTAGGAATGCATCCGACGGGAGATACAGGCTACAAGAATCATGTTAAGAAAGAAACTCAAAATATACAGATATACCTAGATCACAGAATATAAAAAAGAATTTAAAAAGTACCAAGCTTTTCTCATATGGATTTTAGCTTCATGGCAATTCACTATAACCAGACAGCAGAGATAATCAATAAAGAAGCAACATTCACCTTTGGAGGGGACAGACGAGGGAGGTTTACAATTTTTCACAATGGTAATTTTTTACAATCCTCAGAAATAATTTCCAGAGTTGTGAGGACCATTCATCTTTACAAAGTTTAGTTCAACTCAGGCATTTTATTGAGTATCTTGCTGTGCTGAGGCCAGTACAGTACTGAGGTTATAAAGGCTAGTAAGCCTAATTATACTGCTTCAAGGAGCTCCCAGTTTAACAGGGAATGCTCCTAGCTTGGATGAGGAGGGTCTAATGGTCATACAACTAACCAGCATAAGGGATATAAGAAGAGAATCAGGTTTGGAGGGAAGGTGTATGTTCAGCGAGGATATCTGAATTTGGGGTGCCCATCACAATCCCTGATAACAACAGAAATCTGGACTAGAAATAGATTTGGCAAGTCTTGGTCCACAGGTGGGATTAAACCAATAACTGATGTATCAGAGGTATAAACCTTCATCGCCATCTTCCTGAGGAAAATGGAAACAAGTTAAGCAATTTGCTGATACATCACCAAACTAAGCAAATCTGGGAACAGACTACAGACCCTATTCTTGGGTCAGTGCCTTGATGTCTAATCAGATGGTTTTCCTTCCAGACATCCCAATTCATGTTCTAATGGCAAATTAGGGCTTCTTCAATTCCCAAGCTAATCAAAGCCCCATAAATCAAGGAATGAGAGGAAAATCTAAAAGCATTGTACTGTTTTTCTCAAGAACCCCCTACTTATCCCGTTGGAAATGCTAACACTTCAAGGCACTCATGGTGGGAGCAGCTGTCGACTCTTCTTCCTGTGACATGAATAAATTTGTAAGCATGAGAAATTCTCATCAGGAGACTGGAATTGTAACTCAACACAAGAACAGCACTGAAATGACAATCACATGAAGCTTTGCCCAAGAATGCCAGTCTGATTTTGCGTCATTGGACTAAAACAATGTAATGGCAACAGATATAGAAGTGCCTTCCAAAAACCTGCTCGGATGATTCTGGCTGCTGGAGATGAGGCATGTCCTCCCTGAACCCTGAGCTCCAGCACAGCAGGGCACCGCATGAATTGAGCTCATACTGGACAGAACTAAGCTCATGCTGGACAGAACTGAGGTCTTGTATTCTCTACCGCTGGTATGGTCCTTGGGTGCCTTCTTAATGGAAGGCTTACCAGAAATGCACAGTTCCAGACCTCCACCCTCACTGGAGACTTGCTCAGTCAGGACAGCATGTTAGCAAGATTCCCAAGGGATTACGGAGCTCATCAAAGCTTGATAAGCACTTGCTGAGCAAAAATTAGCCGAGTGTTTTCTGAGACCACTTGATTTTCTGTTTTTCTTTTCAATTCTGGCTACAATCCATTTAGATAGAACAGGAGATAGAGCAGCTGAGACGCCTCACTCCTTCCCACTTTTCAAGGACAAAGAGCTGAGTTGGGTGATTAAAAAAAAAATGTTCTGAAGAAGAACAAAATGATTTAAATGATATCCCCAAATTTCAGGTGCTTCCTTATAAGAAAACAAAATGCCGAAAACACTGTTGATACAAATGCAAATCATTATACACAGCAAGGTTTTCCAAACAACCTACAACCAAATAAATTGATCATGATGAACTTAAACAAACATTACATTGTTGGTAAAAATTAAGAACAGCAGCAATTAAAACCCATGACCAACTGAAGATAGTTTCAATGACACAGGGATAATGAAACATCCTCCCCTAAAAACTATAAACACATCTATGACTCTGCTTTAGTTTGTGTAGAATACAGAATGACAAGATGTAGCAAGCACTAATAACTTACTGAGCCGCAGTAGTAGGGAAGGATTCCAGGGCTTTCTTTGAAAAAAAAAATAGATTTTATTTATTCATTTGACACAGAGAGAGTTATCTTAAGTAGGCAGAGCAGCAGGTGGGGCGGGGTGGGGGTTGGCAGGCTCTCTGCTTAGCAGAGAGCCTGATGTGGGGCTCGATCCCAGGACCCTGAGATCATGACCTGAGCCGAAAACAGAGGCTTTACCCACTGTGTCACCCAGGAGCCCCAGGTTCCAGGCCTTTCAAACAAAGGGACTGTAAGATAGGAAATCGGTTAGAAATGAGGGGAGTGCTGAGGTTCTCAACAGGCAATAGCAAGGATTTCTAGAGACAAACAACATTTCTAGGACAAGCTGCTGCCACCCCAGGGCCAAAGGGACAAGGTGGCATTGTCAGGAGTAGAGTCTTGGAACTAGAAGCTGTGGCCACAGAGGAGATGCTGTCTGAGAGAGAGATGGAGGAAATATTCAGTACTGTGTCTTCTCTTTCCCTTCTGCCCTCCCGTCTCCCTCCAGGGACTTCTACTGTCCAAGCTTGGAAGGGAGCCTGGGTAATGCAGCTTGTGGGAGTCAGCCCCGGGTGAACAGAGCAGAGCAAGGAAGGGCCAAGATGTAGGGTCTGGCAGCACACAGCAAATGACACGCTAGTTTACAAATGGAATGTTTATGAACACCAGAGTCCAGTAACCCTCAGTAATTCCCTTAATAGGTGACTAGTAAATAGCCTTAGCTTGAAGTAGAAATCTAAGTCTGCAGAACTGTGACTCATTTGTCCACAAGAAGGGAAGAAAGGAATTATGTTTGGGGGTCGATTTGCAGCCATGTGCCCTCAGAACATACTTTAGGAATTGCTGGTATGGGACAGAGAGTGGGCTGGTATTAGATCAGACATTAGCACTTACCACCTGTGTGGTCAAGGGTATGTTGCTAACTTCTCTGGCTGCTCTTTTCTTCATGTGTGACATGGAGATACTAGTGTTTATCTGGCAGAGTCTTAGGAGGCATCACTGACCTAATGTGCTCATACAGCTGTAGAACGTGAAGAGTGAGCAGTAAGAAAATGGCAGTTAAAGTTTAACCTCAGAAGAAACTACAAATTTGTTAAATTTAAGTTTTGTTATCAGCAAGTCTTTTTCTCTAAAGAAGTCAAAGAGCCACCCTCCCCCGATGTGAAACACAATACAAGGTCAGTAGGAAGAACTTGGTTTATCCATTAGGATAAGTTGACATCATTTTGGGCCTTAGCATCTTGTTACATGTCTCAGAAGGTAGCTGTGCAGGTATAAGCTTCCCTCAATGGCAGTGTACATAGCTTCTCTTGCCAGCACAGGCTTCCAGAGGTCAGACCTCTAAAATTGGGCCCATCATCCTGCTGAGAGCAGTTCACCCAAATGAGTGTTCAGCATTGAGGACAGGCCCAGGGACTGCCTTGCTACCAGAATCACTTAGTCCTATTCTGCTGAGTGAGACCCAACTCGTAGGAAGTATGCTTTATAAATAACTCCTTGGAAACTATGTTCCTAAAACAAATGCAAGGCATGATTACCAAGTTCACCGCAAAAGCCCGCCAAACCACCTTTTCTCCTCTAAATCTGATCTGAGGCAATTGAATTAACCTAGCAGAGGTTTTGTTTCTTCAGATGCAATGAAGATAATAAATATTTCATCAAGTTTTTTATAAAGATTAAATGACATTATGCACAGGAGACATTCAGCACAGTGTTTTTTACCCAGAGTAATCTCGAGGACATGTAATTTCTTATTATAATCAATGTTGTCATTTTATTCTAAGCCTTTGGATTTCTTTTTTGGGGAGGATGTGAATGCAATCAATAAGTAAAGAGTAAAAATAGACTTGGAAAGAAATGTGTTCAATCCTCATATTTCAACTTAACCAGAAAGTTAAATATTAGGGTTAAGGTGGTTGTTAATTTTTAGTAGCTGTTGAATGTGTTAAAACCCAGCTTGCTCGACCCCAACTGAGGCTTCTGATCTGGTAGTTCTGGGTGAGACCCAAGGATGGGCATTTTAGACAGATTCTTATGTGAGGTGATGCTCCTGGTTCGAAGACCAGAGAACCACAAGTTCTAGGACAGATCTGGCAGGTTGCAAAGAGCACACGAAGATATTAGGAACTCAAAAGTGTGGGCCAAACAACAGGATGACAGTGATGTGTTTGGAAAAGAAGGCTCCTTCAGCCCTGACAGCACACAGGCCCTTGAGCCCTGAATCAGTGCAATCAGTTTTGAAAAGGCAAGAGAGTTTGAGAGGCTGGATGGAAAAGAGCAGCCCCGGGTCCCTGGGTGGCTCAGTGGGTTAAGCCTCTGCCTTCGGCTCAGGTCATGATCCCAGGGTCCTGGGATCGAGTCGCCCTCTCTCTCTGCCTGCCTCTCTGCCTACTCGTGATTTCTCTCTTTGTGTGTCAAATAAATAAATAAAAAAAATCTTAAAAAAAAAGAAAGAAAGAAAGAAAGAAAGAAAAGAATAGAACAGCCCCCATGCAGGGACCCCTGTGTGTCACTGGGAATTTGCAGACATACTGGCCAGGAGGCTGAAGTGTCATGTTCAGTGGAGACGTGACAATTGCCATTAATGTGAAGCAGCTCGCTGAGGGTGAGAAGCTGGAGCTGGCAACTAGCAAGAAGGAAGGAAAGCCTGGAAGAGAATTGAGATGTCCATGTGACATGCCTGCAGTGGCTCCTGAGCACCCCCACGCACAATTTCGCCAAATCCACACAGCAGTCAGGGGGAGACAGATGAGGAAACAGGTTAAAGGATGTCTGAGATGCCCAAGGTCACCCAGCTTGATGGGGACATGGCACTTTTTTTTTTTTTTTTAACTTTGAGTATCTCATGACTAAAGCAGGTTTAAAAATTTTTAAACTCTTTTTCATAAAGTTTTATTTATTTATTTTAGAGATAGAAGGAGTGCACACACATGTCAGCTGTGGGAGGGGCAGTGGGAGAGGGAGAGAGAGATCTCCTTGCTGAGTGCAGAGCCTGATAGGGGGCTTGAACCCAGGACCCTGAGGCCATGATCCGAGGTGAAATTAAGAGTTGGATGCTTAACTGATTGCACCATCCAGGCACCCCAAATATTTTTTTACAATTTTAACTGAAGTGTAGTTGAAACATAATATTATTTGGTGTCAGGTGTACAACTCAGTAATTGAACAATTCTATACATTAAGATATGCTCACCACAAGAAGTGTAGTGACCATCTGTTACCATACAAAGTTATTACAATATTATTGACTATATTCCCCATGCCATACTTCTCATCTCCATGACTTATTTAATAACTGCAAGTTTGAAACTATTAATCTTCTTCACCTATTTCATCCATCCCTCTACCCCAACACTTCTGGCAGTCACTAGTTTGTCCTCTGTATTTAGGAGTCTAGTTTTTTGTTGTTTGTTCATTTGTTTTGCTTTTTAGATTCCACACATAAGTGAAATCATAGGGTATTTGTCTTTTTCTGATTTATTTTGCTTAGCACAGTACCCTCTAGGTCCATCCATGCTGTTGCCAATGGCAGGAAGAACTCATACAACTCACTGCCAAAAAGCAATGCAATTGAAAAACGGGCAGAGGACCTGAATGAACAGCTTTCCCAAGAAGACATCCAGATGGCCAACAGACACATGAAAAGATGTTCAACATCAATCAGGGGAATGCAAATCAAAACCTTGATGAAATATCACCTCACACCTGTCACAGTAGCTAGTATCAGAAAGATAAGAACTAACAAGTGCTGGCAGGGAGGCGGAGAAAAGGAAACCTCATGCACTGTTGGTGGGAATGTCAATTGGTGCAGCCACTGTAGAAAACAGTATGGAGGGCTCCTCAAACAACTAAAAATAGAATAGAAGTACCATACAATCCAGTAATTCATTTACTGGGTATATACCTGAAGAAAATAAAAACACTAATATGAAGCAGCATTATTTACAACAGCCAGGATCTGGAAGCAACCCAAGCGTTCACTAATAGATGGAGTGAAGATTAAGTGAATGAAGATGACGTGGTATATATACATTGGAATATTATTCATTCGTGATAAAAGACTGGGATTTGAAGCCAGGTCCATCTGGACCATATGTATTGGGGATATAAAGTGAAAACACTCATCCCGCCACATTCGTCCCATGTCACAGGCAGTGTTCTAAGCTCTATATACAAACTACCCTATTGAAGCCTCACAACCACTCTGTTGTGGGGTAGTCTGCTTGTTAGTTTCCATTTCACAGAGAGGAAGTGGAGGCTATATAACCTGCCTGAGGACATATGGCCAGTGGGAGGTGGAGCCATGGCCTGAGCCCAGCAGTCTGGTTCTAGAGATTGTGCCCATTGCCCCTGCACCACACTGGCTGCCCTCTGTAAGGCAGGGATTCTCTCAAAAGAGAAAAATAATAAGCCAAGCACAGAAATAATACCTATTCTCCTGAAGCTGTTTCAAAAAAACTGAAGCAGAAGGAAAACTTCCAGACTCTTTATATGAAGCCAGCATTACCCTGATCTCCAAACCAGGCAAAGACCCCACAAAAAAAGGAGAATTTCAGACCAATATCCCTGATAAATATGGAAGCCAAGATTCTTAACAAGATCCTAGCTAATAGGATCCAATAGTACACTAAAAAGACTGTCCACCATGATCAGGTATGATTTATCCCTGGGTTGCAAGGGTGGTTCAACGTTCGTAAATCAATCAACGTGATAGAACAAATCAATAAGAGAAGAGAGAAGAACCACATGGTCCTCTCAATTGATGCAGAAAAAGCTTTTGACAAAATCCAGCATCCATTTCTGATTAAAACGCTTCAATGTATAGGGATAAAGGGAACATTCCTCAACTTCATGAAATCTATCTATGAAAAACCCACAGAGAATATAATCCTCAACGGGAAAAAGCTGACAGCCTTACCTTTGAGATCAGGAACACAACAAGGATGCCCACTCTCACCACTCTTGTTCAACATAGTATTAGAAGTCCTAGCAACAGCAATCAGACAACAAAGAGAAATAAAAGGTATCCAAATTGGCAATGAAGAAGTCAAACTCTCTCTCTTTGCAGATGACATGATACTTTATATGGAAAACCCAAAAGACTCCACCCCCAAACTACTAGAACTCATTCAGCAATTCAGTAATGTGGCAGGATACAAACTCAATGTACAGAAATCAGTTGCTTTCTTATACACTACCAATGAAAATACAGAAAGGGAAATGAGAGAATCGATTCCATTTACTATAGCACCAAGAACCATAAGATACCTGGGAATAAACCTAACCAAAGAGGTAAAGGATCTGTACTCGAGGAACTACAGAATACTCATGAATGAAATTGAAGAAGACACAAAAATCTGGAAGACCATTCCATGCTCATGGATGAGAAGAATAAACATTGCTAAAATGTCTATATGGCCTAGAGCAATCTATGCTTTCAATGTCATTCCGATCAAAATTCCACCGCATTTTTCAAAGAGCTGGAGCAAACAATCCTAAAAGTTGTATGTAATCAGAAGAGACCCCGAATTGCTAAGGAAACGTTGAAAAAGAAAAACGAAACTGGCGGCATCACGTTGCCTGATTTCAAGCTTTACTACAAAGCTGTGATCACCAAGACAGCCTGGTACTGGCATAAAAACAGACACAGAGACCAGTGGATCAGAGTAGAGAGCCCAGATATGGACCCTCAACTCTATGGTCAAATAATCTTTGACAAAGCAGGAGAAAATATACAGTGGAAAAAAGACAGTCTCTTCAAAAAATGGCGTTGAGAAAATTGGACAGCTATGTGTAGAAGAATGATACCAGACCATTCTCTCACCATACACAAAGATAAACTTGAAATGTATAAAAGACCTCAACGTGAGGCAGGAATCCATCAGAATCCTAGAGGAGAATATAGGCAGTAACCTCTTTGACATCGGCCACAGCGACTTCTTTCAAGATATGTCTCCAAAGGCAAAGGAAACAAAAGCGAAAGTGAGTTTTGGGGACTTCATCAAGATCAAAAGCTTCTGCACAGCAAAGGAAATAGCCAATAAAACTAAGAGGCAACCCACGGAATGGGAGAAGATATTTGCAAATGACAATACAGACAAAGGGCTGATATCCAGGATCTATTAAAAAACTCAAACTCCACACACAGAAAACAGATAATCATGTCAAAAAATGGGCAGAAGATATAAACAGACACTTCTCCAATGAAGACATACAAATGGCTAACAGACACATGAAAAAATGTTCATCATCACTAGCCATCAGGGAAATTCAAATCGAAACCACATTGAGATACCACCTTACACCAGTTAGAATGGCCAAAATTAACAAGACAGTAAAGAACAAGTGTTGGAGAGGACGTGGAGAAATGGGAACCCTCTTACACTGTTGGCGGGAATGCAAGTTGGTGCAGCCACTTTGGAAAACAGGGTGGAGATTCCTTAAGAAATGAAAGATAGAGCTTCCCTATGAGCCTGCAATTGCACTGATGGGTATTTACCCCAAAGATACCAAAGTAGTGAAAAGAAGGGCCATCTGTACCCCAATGTTCATAGCAGCAATGGCTACAGTCGCCAAACTGTGGAAAGAGCCAAGAAGCCCTGCAACAGATAAATGGATAAAGAAGATATGGTCCATATATACAATGGAGTATTATGCCTCCATCAGAAAGGATGAATACTCAACTTTTGTATCAACATGGACGGGACTGGAAGAAACAAGTCAAGCACAGAGAGTCAATTATCATATGGTTTCACTTACTTGTGGAGCATAAGGAATAACATGGAGGACATTGGGAGATGGAGAGAAGGGAATTGGGGGAAATTGGAGGGGGAGTCGAACCATGAGAAACTGTGGACACTGAGAAACAATCAGAGTTTTGGAGGGGATGAGGGTGGGAGGTTGTGAGGCTGGTGGTGTGTATTAAGGAGGGCACATATTGCATGGAGCAGTGGGGATGGTGTGTAAACAATGAATTCTGAAACACTGAAAGACATTTTAAAAATTAAAAAAGAAAAAAATAAACCATATCACAATAAATAAATAAATAAATAAATAAATAAACAAACAAATAAAAAGAAACACTTAAGATTAAGAAAAAAAAAAAAAAGCCAAGCACAGGTGTGTGGCTTGTCTGAGGTTATGGAGGAGAGGGCCGCCTGGCTGGCTCAGTTGGTAGAGCATGCAACTTTTTTCTTTTTTTCAAGATTTATTTATTTGAGAGAAAGAGAGAGAGAGAGAGAGAGAGAGAGAGAAAGTGCTAGTGCATGAGTGGGGGGGGATGGGCAGAGGGAGAGGGACAGAAATCCTCAAACAGACTCCATGCTGAGTGCAGAGTCTGATGGGGCTCTATCCCAGGACACTGAGATCATGACCTGAGCTAAAATCAAGAGTTGTGTGCTCAATGGACTGAGCCACCCTGGCACTCCAAGTATGTGACTCTTGATTTTGGGGTTATAAGTTCAAGTCCCACGTTGGGTGTAGAGCTTACATTAAAACAAATAAATAAATAAACTATATAAATATGTATAATATATTATACATATGTATAATATATTATACATATTTATATTATATATATAAATATATAAATATTAAAAAATTATATATTTTAAAATATTTATATAATTTTAAATATTTTAAAAAATTTATATTTTATATATAATTTTATATAAATATTTAAAAATATATAAAACATATATTTTATATATATATAAAGTTATGGAGGAGATGAAGAAGCAGCTGCTGAAGAAGCTTTGCTGGCAGAGCTGGGTGCCTTGGGGGTCTGTGTGAAGATCCCAGCTGCCCTTCCTTCCAGCTGCGTTCTGCTGGGCTCACCATCTCTGGAGTCAGTTGCATTTTCTTCCTCACCTAGGACTCCTCTGGAACATCCCTGTCAGCTGTGTTAAACCCTTGGACCAACATTCTCTCCAGGATTAAGCTTCCTTGCGAAGCCCCAGAGACAGACAGAAGTGAGTGCAGGGAGAAGAATGTGGGCTGCCTGGTTCTCCTTTCCCGGTGTCAGCACTAGCCCAGGCCACAATGGTGATCAGTCCTGTACCTTCTCCCAATAAGCTGACAAGCATGGAACCTCCTGCTTCAGAGAAGCCACTCCTGGCTACAAAAATCAAAGGATGCTGAAGTCACAGAAAGCACTCAAAAAGGGCTCCTGGTACAGGGAGCAGCTTGGCCCAAGTGAGTCTGTGATTGGGCTGTGTCCATAGCTGGCACTCAGATCTCTTAAGTTTCTGGAGGCTTTGTAGCCAGGCTCTGACAGAAGTGTATTTCCACTGGAATAGTGTGGGTGAAAGATGGCTGTAAATTCCTTGCTGGTCCTCCCTTTGAAAGACAGAGTCAAAATTCTCTGTGCCCTTGAATCTGTGCTGGCCTTGGTGACTTGTTTGTCCTTGAGAAGATGAAAGAAGTGACATTCTGGAATTCCTGAGGTTAAGTCACAAGAAGTTCTGTCCCAGGCTTCTTGGAGCTCTCTGCCTGGAAGTCCTGGGCTCTTGTGAAAGAGACGGAGCTGTTCTGAGACTGTAGGCTGGGGAGGACACAGGAGCAGCCCCCACCCAGAGAAAGATGGCTGCTTGGCTCCAGCCACAGCCACTGAGTCCCTCCTGTTTTCAGATTAAAGAAGTGCCCGCGTTTGGTAAAGTTTCTGACCAGATGACAATGTGCAATAATGTTTAATTATATTCAACTCACTGAAACTTCTTTCATGGGATGTCAAGGGGGCTGGTGTTTTTATAAACAATTCTTAAGAACACTTCCAAACTGGATAACACCAAGCAAAATTCATGACTGAGTTTTAGAAGATCCAAACAAAATGGTGATTTTTATTACAAATTATTGATATTGCATGTTGCTTAAAACTATGCCAGAGGACATTTCTACAGGATTTAAATTATCAGCGAGTAAGAGCCAAACCAGTGGCTGCTTTTGGTAAATCAGATATATTCATGGAAAATAACTCTTTTCAAGTTAAAAATTTATCATCTGGAAGGTTTTTCCTTTAATTTTTATATCTCCATTTCAATGTAAAATCAGAACATCTATAATCTTGATTTCTATTGAATATGCACTTTCCCCATAATAATTGACACTCTGATCCAGTAATTCATACATTTCCTTTTTCATTTATTTTCAAATTTTGGAGGTGTATTCATTTCTCTTGTTAAACTTTACATTCATCAAAGAGATTTTCAGCATTACTTTCTTTTATTCATTGAAACTTACAATTCTCAGGTGAAAATGAGATAACACAGAAGGAGATTCTTGAAAATGTTATTGATGAATGTGCTTCCATTATATACATGTTTTTTGCATTGCTTTGGTTTTCTGAAAATGTTGTATTAAAATATTACTTACTTTGATTATTAATATTTGGGGGCACTGTCTTCAGTTCTGTGACTAAGGTGAGTGCCCTGCTCACCTCACCCCAACCTTTGCTCCATGTGGGCACCAGTGACTGGAACCCAGGGTTCCAAGGTGGCAGTGCAGAGGCTGGTGGGGGACACTGTGCCAGTGAAAAGGGGGAAAAGTGTGCAGTGAAGCAGAGGATCCCAGGAGAGGGAGGTGCCCGAAGGAAACCAAGGTGGTGCCCAAAGGAACATGGTAGGGAATGGATGTTGCGGTGCACCAGATACTCTGGGGATGAGGAGGTGTGGGGAAAAACTAAAGGAAAACAGACCCACGGGCTAGTTTGGAGACCTGGGCCTTCAGAGACTCCCAGAAATCCCTATGGATAGGGTTGTCAAAAGAGCCTAGAAAGGCTGGGGTCCTCCATGAGCAGTTAGGGATGAAAACCATGAAATGACATTATCCAAGAAAAGTCTTTATGGGAATCTGTTTCTGAGAAGGTCTGGAGATGGATGTGTCAGAGCACCTCTGTCCCTTCTAGGACTTTCTGGGGTGTCATTTGGGCTGTGTGGGCACAGTACTGCCTCTTCTTTGCAGCCACACCGGCCTTGGCAGGTCTCGCCCAGCTGTCCATCTCCTGCCCTCACGGAGCCCTCTCAGTCCTGAGCCTGATGGCGCTGCCCTTGGCCTGACCTTGCCATCTCTCAGGCGGACTCCATAGCCCCCAGCTCCACCCTCATGCCTGACTCACTCCTCCGTATGGTTCAGCAGGTTTGACTCATATTCAACCAGGCAGCTGTCAAGCCTCGGGTATGGGGGAAGAAATGGTTTCTTTTTGCAGGAATAAATGTCATTTAAATAGGGCTCTTCTTTTGCCCTCTTATTTGTAAAGCTGATTTGGCCTTACTTTTTTTTTTTTTTTTTTATTTGTCAGAATCAACTTGAAGCGAGTGAGAGTTGACGGACGTTGATCTGAAGAGCTGCTGTCTCCGCTGCAGCTGAAGCAGTGCGCCCAGGAGCCAGGCTGGCCCAGGAGAGCAACCTTGCCTCCTCCCTGTGTTCATCTGTATGATCTGGGGCCAGAGACAGCGGAGGACAGTCAGCACATCATCCGGATTCTTCCCCCAACCGCATCATTCAGCATGCGGCCTTGAAGATATCAGTTGAGCTCTCTGCCTCTCACTGCATGGCCTCAGAATACAAATGATCACAACTTCCCCCAGCCAGACCTCCAGGGACACAAGGCGTGGGATACTGCCTCACCTCTCATGTCCCGACATGCAGGCACGTGCGGGGTCTGCTCTGATAACATCTTTGCATTCAGATTTATCATCATCTGCGAAGCCCTCTGAGCGTCTTCTCCGGCTTGATGAATGGTAGCCTTATGCTGTACGCTGAGGTGCTTCCCCTTGACATTCAGTTCCAAGAGGGTTGTTGGAACAAGGCGGTATGGTTACTGTTACTATTAGCCAATTCTGGGCTTTGGCTGTGATGTACATACACTGCATTGTTGTGAAAAGGGGAAAACAAGGACTCAGCTATATTAAGTGCACAGTTAAAGATATAAAAACGTCACTTTTTGTTCATAGTAAAACACTTAGGTTGGAGTTGTTGAGGTGCTGTGTACGTGATACTATCTGCCACTTGCTGAATGCCTACTACGTGCCTGCCCTTGAGCTATGTCCCTAGGAGAAGGAAGGGGAAAGTGGGGGGGGGGGGATCAGAGGAGGGGATGAACCATGAGAGACTGTGACCTCCGAGAAACGGGCGGAGGGCTGCAGGGGGGGGGGGGATGGGTGAGCCTGCTGGTGGAGGGTATTTAGGTGGGCACATATTGCATGGAGCATTGGGTGTTATAGGCAAACAATGAATCTTGGAACACTGAATCAAAAACTAATCATATATGGTGACTTACATAACACAATAAAAAAATAAAGTGAAAAAAATCAAGACTACGAGACAGGTAAAATAAAGCCTATGGAGCTAGTAAACGGTGAAGCTAACATCTTCTCTTTTTGCCCATTATTTTTTTTAAATAAAGAAAATGTAAAAGATGAGTCATAGATTTTACAATTTACATCTCCTGCTCCCCCATGTTCCTGACGCCTGTAGGTCCTTTCCATAGAAACAGACAGTGTCATCAGTTTCTTGTGCACCTCTGCAAACACAAGAACATACAAAATCTTCCTCTTTCTTCCTCTCTTTTGGCACATAGGGCACTATGCCATGACACACTGCTTTGCACCTGCTGTTTTCACAAGAACACAGCCTGGAGATCATCTTTTGTTTTAAATAAAAAGCTTTCTCATTCCTGTTTGGGTGTATACTATAATTTATTTAACCTGTGTCCTGTTGTGGGCAAATAAGTTGTTTCCTAATTTGCTATTCCATCAATGCAGCAAGAATGGCCTTTTCCTTGTTCTTTTGCATATGGGTATTATCTGCAAGACAAATAGGATTGAGGGGCATCTGGATGGCTCAGTTGTCAAGCGTCTGCCTTCGGCTCAGGTCATTATCCCAGGGTCCTGGGATTGAGCCCCACATTGGGCTCCTTGCTCAGTGGGGAGCCTGCTTCTCCCTCTCCCACCTCCCCTGTTTGCGTTCCCTCTCTTGCTGTATCTCTCTCTGTCAAATAGATCAATAACATCTTAAAAAAAAAAAGTTATATAGGATTGAGTGTGGAAAGGTATGTGTATTTGGATTTCACAGCTCATGCCCAATTTTGTCCCATAGGAGTTATCCCAACTTCCCCCACAGTAACATGAATTCCTTGCATCTTTACCAGCAGCATATTATCAATTTGTTTAATCTTTGCCAGTCTAGTAGATGAATATTGGTGTACTATGGTATTTTAATTTGCATTTGTCATACTATGAGGGAAGCTAGGCAGCGTTTCATTTGCTGAAAAGCTATTTGTGTTTAGTTTTCTGAAAACTCATGCTCCATTTTCCTCATCACTTTATCTGTTATGTTGTGGAATTTTTTAAAAAATTTTTTTTATTTGAAGGAGTCTTTGTATGTTAGTCCAATTGCAATGAGCTGACTGAAATTAAGTTTGATGTCAGGTGGAGGGTAAGTATCTAGATTTATTTATTTTCCAGACAGAGGTAAGATTTGAACCTAGATATGTCTACAAAGCTGCTGCCCACTATATCCTGAGGCTGACTTTTCCTCTTCTGTCTCTACACTGACAGGAAGCACCAGAGAATTAATATGTCATAGTGACGATAACAGAGGGCTTTCTCCAGATGTGTCCTTACCCTCAAGGGAAGGAATGAGGCCAAGGTACATGATGGTGCCAGGCATGGACAAATCAATAAAAGTCACTTCAGTGTGGAGATCTAAAAAAAAACCAAGTAGAAGTGGAAATAATCTGGAAAGGAGGAGAACATATGTGGGTAGAAGCAAACCAGTCCAAGGTTACTTCAAGCTGTGGAGGAAAATAGTTAAAAGGGTAGAGTTTGTGATCTGATAGGAATGGAATTACATTTCTAGAAACCCAAGTGCCATGCTGTAGCTTTGGTACATCATACACAGCAGTTTGTAAGGGCTCTCGCTACTGTTTCTGATTTCCAGTTCCCAGAATCTGTGTTCTTATTTTCTCTTCTGCTTCTATGTATCATGTGTCTTTCCAGGTCCTCAAATCAAACTATTAGATAGAGTATGTAATATTTTCATTAATTTATTTAATATTTTTAATTTAAATTTTTATTATTACTCATCTACTTATTTTTAATTAAAAAAAAAACTTTCTAGAGAGAGAGCAAGAAGGTGGAATAGAGGGAGAAGGAGAAACAGAATTTTAAGGAAGCTCCATGGCCGATTTGGAGCCCGACTTGGGGCTCAATCTCATGACTCTGAGGTTATGACCTGAGCTGAAATCAAGAGTGAGACGCTTAACTGACTGGGCCACTCAGATGCCCCTTCATTAATTTAGTTACCAAATGTTCCTAAACTGACCACAGTAAGGTGGTATATTTAGTTACAAAATTTTCAAAATAATAAACTTTTATAAAGGGAGAAAAAGGATTGGAAGACACATGTGCCCTTACTGGATGGTACAGTAATATTAGCAGGGAACTGCAAAGAGGTCACATCCGTGGTCTTAGTTCCAAGCCTACGACTGATCCTGGTCATGGAACTATGCAGGAGGAATGGCTTGAAATATATTTCTTTTTGTTTTTTTAAAGATTGTATTTATTTATTTGACAGAGAGAGAGGGAGAGAGCACAAAAAGGGGGAAGGAGCAGCAGGCAGAGGGAAAGGGAGAAGCAGGCTCTGCTGAGCAGACAGCAAGACGTGGGGCAGATCCCAGGACTCCGGGATCATGACCTGAGCTGTAGGCAGTCACCCAACTGACTGAGCCACCCAGGCACCCCTTGAAATATATTTTTGTATAGCTCCTGAGAAAAGGGCTTCATACTTGAAATGACAGTTCAATTGAGATTGCAAAGAAAATGTTTAACTTCTTCAAGCCAACAGATCATTTTACTGTTTTTTAAATACATTCATTATTTCTTGTCTTTTTGTACTAGTCATTATAACAGGTGTAAGGTGGTATCTCAGTGTGTTTTTTTAAAATCTAATGTAATTTTTTTTCAGTGTTCCAAAATTCATTGTTTATGTACCACACCCAGTAGGGTGGTTAGGTGAGCCTGGTGGTGGGTATTATGGAGGGCATGTATTGCATGCAGTGTGGTTTTGATTTGCATTTTCCTGATGATTAATGATGTTGAGCATCTTTTCCTGTGTCTATTGGCCATCTGGATGTCTTCAGGCAAAATGTCTATTCAGGCCCTCTGCTCATTTTTAAATTGAATTATTTGTTTTTCTGGTAATGAGTTGTGTAAATTCTTTATATATATATATATATAGTTTATATGTTTGTGTTTATATATATATGTATATACATATATATAGTTTTCATTTAAATTGTATTTAGTTAACATACAATGTAATATTAGTTTCAGGTGTACAATTTTAGTGATTCAGCACTTCCATACAACACCTGTGCTCATCACAAGTGCCCTTCTTTATTCCTATCACCTATTTAACCTACCCCCCCACGCACCTCCTCCCTGGTAACCATCATCTCTATAGTTAAGAGTTTCTTGGTTTATCTCTCTCTCTCCCTTTGCTCATTAAAAAAAAATCCACATATGAATGAAATCACTTGGTATTTGTCTTTCTCTGACTTATTTCACTTAGCATTATACTCTCTAGCTCCATCCATGTCACTGCAAATGGCAAGATTTCATACTTATTTTTTTTATACCTGAGTAATATTCCACATCTTCTTTATCCATTCCTCAGTCAGTGGACACTTGGGCACTTTCCCTATCTTGGCTATTATAGATAGTCCTGCTATAAACATCATGGTGCATGTATCCCTTTGAATTACTATTTTAGTATTCTTTAGATAAATACACAGTAGTGTGATTGTTGGATCATAGGATAGTTCTATTTTTAACTTGCGAGGAACCTCCATGCTGTTTTCCAGAGTGGCTGCACCAGTTTGCATTCCCACCAACAGTGTAAGAGGGTTCCCTTTTCTCCACATCCTCATTTACACCTGCTGTTTCTTGTGCTGTTGATTTTAGCCATTCTGACAGGTGTGAGGTGATATCTCATTGTACTTTTGATTTGCATTTCCCTGTTGATCAGTGAGGCTGAGCATCTTTTCCTGTGTCAGTTGGCCATGTGTATGTCTTCTTTGGAAAAATGTCTATTCATGTCTACTGCTCATTTTTAAAATTGGATCATTCATTTTTGGGGTGTCTTATAAGTGCTTTACAGATTTTGGGCACTAATCCTTTATCAGATATGTCCTTCTCAAATATCTTCCCTTATTCTGTAGGATGCCTTTTAGTTTTGTTCATTGTTTCCTTTTCTGTGCAGAAGTTTTTCATTTTGATAAAGTCCCAATATTTTTTTTTTTTTTAAATTTTGTTTCCCTTGCCTTGGGAGACATATCTAAAAAGAAGTTGCTACAGTCAATGTCAGAATAGGTACTGCCTGTGTTCGCTTATAGGATTTTTTGGTTTCAGATCTCACATGTAGGTCTTTAATCCATTTTGAATTTATGTTTGTATATCATGTCAGAAAGCAATCCAATTTCATTCTTTTGTATGTTGTCATCCAATTTTCCCAATACCATTTGTTGAAGATGCTACCTTTTCCCCACTGGACATTCTTTCCTGCTTTGTTAAAACTTAATGGACCACGTACTTGTGGGTTCATTTCTGGGTTTTCTACTCTGTTCCATTGATCTACGCATCCATTTTTGTGCCAGTACCATACTGTTTTGATGACTACAGCTTTGTAACATAACTTGATGTCTGGAATTGTGATGCCTCCAACTTTGGTTTTCTTTTTCAAGGTTGCTTTGCCTATTTAGGGTCTTCTGTGGTTCCATACAAATTTTAGGATTGTTTTCTCTAGCTGTGTGAAAAATGCTGCTGGTTGGTATTTTTTTTTTTTT